>NC_048893.1:82063495-82078066 GCF_011077185.1 Oxyura jamaicensis
CCCGGCACCCCAAATTTTTACATAATCCAACACTTTTTTTTGTTCTATCAAATTTTTTTTTTTTTTTTTTTTTTTTTTTCCTTGTCCTTAGTATGTGTGCAGTAGGATTGCATTTGTGGTCATGAATCCTGGTTTTGCCAGCTGCATTGGATTGTAAACTCCAAGTCATATGAATCTCAATTTTGATTGCCCTAAGGGAAGTGTTGGATTATGTAAACCAGGAGATAATAGCCGTTATAAAATCCCTCCAATAAAATAAAATCAAGGTGTATGTGTCATGGTGGATTAACAGGCTTGCCTTTCCTTTTATTTATTTATTTTTCTTTTCAGGCTCCTGCTTGTGGTTGACTAGAAATCGGTACCACAGGGTGAAAGGAAGAAAACTACTATCACTTGTGAATCAAACAGAAATGTGTGATAATCTTTAAAATGGTAAGCCAGTTTTGTGTGGTAAAGATTAAATTGAAGAGTAATGGATATTTGCCTCTGCTGATGTTTAAATTCTTGTCAGTCAAGAGGTCGAGAGCTCAAAATTAATTCTGGTTTGAGAAGACACTTTGGAAAGAGTAAAAAAATGTTGCCAAGAACAGAAAGAACAGTACTCAGCAGCTGCTTATGTAGCAAAGAGCAGATACTTGAAACAGAATGGGAATGTAGGGTAGCCAAATTAAGTTGCTTGACTTGGCATTTGTCAGGACAAAATAATGATGATCTCTGCCCTTAAGAAACTGTGGAGTAATATTTAATAGCTAAACCCCAAATTTACTTCTAGCAACCAAGAGTCACACCCAACAGAAGATCTTGAATAATACAAATTCCTCAGCTATTTACTGTGTCAGAAGCATATTGCTAGCTTAGGCTCACTGTCATCTTCCATGGTACCCTACTATCATGCAGCCATGCACAAAGGAGGACTACGATTTATTATAGAATAAGGTCAGACATGTATGGGTTTTTCAGCTCTGTTTTTACGTAGACTGAGCATGTTGAGCATTAGCAAAAAGGAAATCATACTAAGCAGCCCAAGGAGCTGCGATTGTGGTCTCCAAAACTTTGTGTCTGATCTACAGGAATCCCTGCACCTTCAGGTCTACGCTGTGGCTCTGGCACCCTGCTCTGAGGACACAGTGCAGTTGCAAGTCTTACACTTCTGGGCCACAGGCTGCCAAGACAAGCAGTAAGCAGGTGTGGCACCACAGGAACCCACAAATGTAGATCAATGTTAATCCAAATGTATCAAAACATATTGATTCACTTAAAAGGAAACATATTCAGAATTTTTTTTCTTCCCCACACAAAATTTCAACATCCCAACTTTTTTAAAAAAATTTTTTTTTTTTTTTTTTTTTTTTTTCTTTCCCTTTTGGCACTGAAAAACAGGTCTTTCTTTTTCTTTCTTTCTTTCTCTCTCTTTCTCTCTCTCTTTCTCTCTTAAGAAATGTTCAGCTGCAAGTTGTTGGAGTTAAGGCAGGATTTACTTGGTGACATTATTTAACATGTGCTATGTGGGAGGCCAGACCAGATGATCATTAAAGTACTTTCTGGCTTTACAGTCTATGAAATTACTAACCTGAGAACTGAGCCCTTGAGCTTGACCACATTGCTAGTGGGTGAAATAACTCCTTAAGATATGGACAAGCAGTAGAAGTCCTGCTCTATGGGATTCAGATTAAGTGACGGCATCTACCCTTAAGGAATGCAGGTTGCACTTGCTG
Source organism: Oxyura jamaicensis (assembly GCF_011077185.1). Taxonomy (NCBI): domain Eukaryota; kingdom Metazoa; phylum Chordata; class Aves; order Anseriformes; family Anatidae; genus Oxyura; species Oxyura jamaicensis. The sequence continues at coordinate 82,065,211 of NC_048893.1, forward strand.
CTCCCTAGCTGTGCACAGCATCTTTACTGGTATTGAGGGGATCAGGCACTTCTGTGGGATAAAACAGCATCTTCACTCACTCACAGGTTATTTATGGCTGCTGACATACAGGCATTAGCACTGAGCTGTGTTTTCACACCTCCAGGACTAGTTACATAACTTCAACTGCCAGATTCCTGTTGGCCATCTCAGCTTAAAAAATAAAGGTTAAAGGCTGTTCTGTGGGACAGAGTTCTTCACCCTTGGAAAGAGGTGGAAAGAATCTTAACCTTTAGGTCACTGGACAAGGTAGACCCTTCCTACTACATCTGCATCATGAATCTTAAGGGAAATAGCCATTGTCAACTGCTCATTCTTCTCTTGCCTTTGGAGTCCCCAGTCTGAATTTATGTCAGTCTTCTTGGGAGAATTCTCTACCTGTAAGAACCTTTTATTCTACCAACCTTATTTTGAGTCATTCTGGTATGAGCTTCCATCCACCTCAGTGTGACTAGTCATCTCCAAACTTGCCAAGCAGTGCACAGTGGGCAGCTGGGAGAGCACCTCTTCTAGAGAGGCATCAAGAAAACAGAAGAACTTATTCTGAACAGGGGTCCCAAACTGCCTCTATGGCTGGGAAGTTGCCTTGACTTTAGGAACAGTTGTAGCTCATTCCTCAATACAGATCATATTTGAAGGGACTATTTTTTGCATATCTGTCTTGGGACTTCAGAAGTGTCTGCTACCTTCCTAAGCAGTAAAGTGGTTTTTATTAACTGCTACAGGTGGCCAAAAGTATATAGCACACAGTGAAGCAGAGTCCTTCATCATGCAACTAACAAAGATATTTTCTTTTGATTTACATAAACATTGCACTGTCAAGAAAGAAGCACAACCTGAAGTTTACCATGATTATACATCATGTACATGGACTGATATGAAGGCACAGGCAAAAAGTTACTGAGAAATAAAATGAAGTAGTCAAAGAATTGTACGTTCTCCTACTTCTGACCTCTGTACATATGACCTCTTTTTTCCGTTGAGACTACCATATCAAAGACATGGGAATTCTCATTGTGAGCATCCTTTGGAAACCTGTGAAGTCTTTTTTTTCTGGCAATAATGCTGTCCAACTGTACTGGGGCTGTTTCTTTCGAACATATTGAGCTGACTCAGTAAAGTGCAAGGCTTTAAAAATCCCTCCTACAGGGAGATCTGCAGCCACACAGCTTATCTACAGCTACAGGGAAATACTGGGGGAAAGTATCTGAGAACCATGTGCACAATCCAAACGATTCAGCACTGACCTTCTAGTGTAGTGTTTATTAGCTCTTAACTATTAGCATTTGCTCAGTGTGCTTCATTGGGTGAGACTGACATAATCCAACAGTATGGTGTGGCATCTGGATGATGTTATCACACATACTCTTGCATGCACAATCACATTCATGCGTATATGCATGTGCACACACGTGCACATGCATAGAGATATATGAGCACAGCACAAAATGGGCAGCTAGAGACTTTTCTTTTCCTACCAGTATGAGTAACAAACTAGACAGGATGAACAGAATCAAAGCTTTTCTTTTCTCTCTTGTTGGAAAGAGCAATTCACTTCCAGAACTATTAACAGCTTTTGGAAATCCAATGAAAGATGCAGGAGTACACATTAGTATCAAGAAAAATGTTTTCCTGGACCTGGAGGCTAACAACTGTACTGTCTGCTTTCTGAACAGGCTTTACAGGCAGCAACCTATTAACTTCCCAAACTGCTGTGGAAGAAGATCATATATGCTAGTATTTATTCCATAGTTAATGAACTAGTGATTACTGGTGGGCATGACCATATATCTTTGGCAATGGCACTTTGTCTCTCAGGACAGGACAGCATAATAACCTGGTATAGAGATTATAATCACAGAATCACAGAATCACAGAATTTTCTAGGTTGGAAGAGACCTCAAGATCATCAAGTCCAACCTCTGACCTAACACTAACAGTCCCCACTAAACCATATCCCTAAGCTCTACCTCTAAACGTCTTTTAAAGACCTCCAGGGATGGTGACTCCACCACTTCCCTGGGCAGCCCGTTCCAATGTCTAACAACCCTTTCGGTAAACAAGTTCTTCCTAACATCCAACCTAAAACTCCCCTGGCACAACTTAAGCCCATTCCCCCTCGTCCTGTCACCAGGCACGTGGGAGAACAGAACAACCTCCACCTCGCTACAGCCTCCCTTCAGGTACCTGTAGAGAGCGATAAGGTCACCCCTGAGCCTCCTTTTCTCCAGGCTGAACAAGCCCAGCTCCCTCAGCCGCTCCTCGTAAGACTTGTTCTCCAGGCCCCTCACCAGCTTCGTAGCCCTTCTCTGGACTCACTCGAGCACCTCCATGTCCTTCTTGTAGCGAGGGGCCCAAAACTGAACACAGTACTCGAGGTGCGGCCTCACCAGAGCCGAGTACAGGGGGACGATCACCTCCCTGGCCCTGCTGGCCACACTGTTTCTTATACAGGCCAGGATTTTCACCTCCCTCATCTCAGGAAATGAAAGCCACATGAGAATATTGCAACTGAAGCTCAAAAGGACACCTACACTAAATGTTGCTCTGCTCTTCCTATATGTTTCAACTCTCTGTTTTAATGAACTGTGCTGATCTTGAGCCACTGCTGGAAATGTTGAATGAGATACTGGAGAGGCAGGGCGTACCTTTTATTTTTATTTTTATTCTTATTTTAACAAACAAAACAACAAAGTTCATCTATTAGCCAGGAAAAAAAATATGGCAGAAAAAATCAGTTTTATCCTTAGTGTAACTTTATGGCAGGACTTTCATCAAGAAGCTGGTGCCAGGATCACCAGCAGCCAGTGCTCGTAGAGACGCGTTGTGGCAGAACATCATGTGGAGAGGTTGAAAGAGAGAACTAGAAATAGAAAGGGAGGCTGGGACTGAAGGAAGCAGCTGGTGACTGTCTGGAAACTGAGATGAGGGAGGGACGAGGTGGAGATGAGGGAGCTGAAGTGTAGGGGGAAGTAGGAACGGGACAAGGTCAGGCTTGGAGGGTCATGGGTAAACTGGGAGGGGAGAAGAATATAAGTGCCTGAAATTGTTTGAGCCAATGCTTCCACATCAGAAAAATTGTATTTGCTGCAGAGGCAGAAGTACAGCCTCACAGTGCCTGCTGCATGTTGGATGCAGAGTCCTGAGCCCTGACAGCCCCAGGTTGTTTTTTGCATAGGGCTGGGCAGCTCTGTACCACCATTCTGGAAATGAACAACACAGCCCTAAAGTAGGAGGGGTGATGGTGGCACTTCAGGGCAGGGTAGGACAAGGCAGGGAGATTCAGACCACTCTGGGCAGGGGGACACTCCAACTGTCTCAGATGAGGTCCAGGCAAGATTTGTGGGTCTTCTCCAGGACTCTGAAAATGTGGGCCTTGCTGAGGAGAAACCACCACCACCGACTCCAGTGTATGCTGACCAATCTAAAAATGACCAATCTAAATGTTTCACTCAAACACTCTGAAAAGGGGAAATTTTGATGTTTCCATATGGAAACATTTTGTATAAAGATTAAATTATTTTTGAATCAAAATTATTAATATATTTCATGAACAACAAAAACAAACAAAACAGAAAACAAACAACCCCAACTTTTTTGACCCTTGTGATCCTTCTATATTTCCAGACCTGCCTTTGAAAGACAGAATCAGCCCTCCTGATGGTCAATGGAGGAGCTGTTACTGCTTCTTGCAAAGGAATTCCCGGGTTTTCAGTTTACTGTTTTAATAAACAAGGAAATTTATTTAAAAAGAATACATTAAAAGATCATTAACATTGGAAAACCAAATATTAAAGACAGATGTGAAACTTAATTTCAGTCCTCTTGTGCATGTACACAATGATGATTGTAATAAACAGGACCATACAACATTTTTGTCAAGGATCTCCATCTCATGCAATATAGAGACTGATGGTGTTTTGGTGATGAAAGGGGGTTGTGTGATGAAAAAGGCTGTTGTCTATCAGATTTTGCACAACTGTTGAAGATAAAACCTGCAAAATAAATAGGAGACTGTTAAAAAGAGAGAGAGGATGAGAGAGGATCATGCTATTGCTCAAGTGACTGAAAGCCATCCTGAGAACTGGAGTCCAGCAAGACTTCTGCTACACTTCTCCATGCGTCTCTGCCACCTCCTCTGGTCTGCAGAGTGGTGAGCTGAGCCAGCAGAAGCTGTGCTTTGCAGATGGGAGGTGCTGTAAAAGCAAGCAAGAACTTATTTATTCCCCTTCCACTTATTTATTGCCACTTGACACTCATGTTCACGGGGCATGTTCCACACAAAACCTACATGCAGACTCAGAGTTTTGCCTTTGTACACAGGGCTGAGCAGCAATCAGTAATGCAGGGACCACACACTGAACAATGAGGATTAAACCCAAACACCAAAAACTTGTCAGTAACTGAACACCATGCTCTGAGTGGGGGGTATCTTTGGAGAGAATGTGATGTGATCTCATGACAAAGGACTGCAACATGTGCATATTATACTGGTTACCTTAAGTGGGGTATTTCCTAACTTTTGGTGCTGGTGTCCACAACATTTTAACATTTTCTATAATCAATTTAGCTTACGGTGGTAAATCAATGTAACTCATTTCTAAAGCATGTTAAGAATGTCCACATGTTCAGCTGAATCAGTGACAAATCATACGCCTTCATGTAGGGAGAGACTTGTGGATTAAATTCCGTATGGCCATGCACTTTGCTGAACAGTGAAATGGTCACACAAGAGTTTCTAATAGTTTCAATTCATTATTGTTTTAAACCAGTTTACTCTAAGCTGATGCAAATTTCTCACAAACGTGCCTCCTAGGAGGCTTTGTGGGAGATTTCCAAAGGTACAAATAGAAGCTCAAGCACTTAACTCTGTGTGAACCAGCAACACACAAGTTTCATAAACAGGCTGACAGCAGACCCAGCTGTAATTGCTCAGCTGTTCCAGACTACTTCGGATCTACTCATTTCATCACATTATCTTCACAATGAAAGAATGTGGGGGCCATTTATTAATACAAAATTGGCTTTACAGTAGAAAAGCCTCACCTTACACACATTCCTCAAACATGAAGGAATCTCTGCCATCATGAACCTATTTTAGCTGTCTCTTTTCTAATTGCTGCTCTGTATATCTTACTTTTCCTCTCTTTCATTTCCATAATGTTCTCTTTATTTTTAATTGGCAATCCCAGCCCAGCCATCTGGAAAGAGAGACAGAGGGAGAGTTTATAGAGAAACAAACTTCAGCACTTCTCCCTGCAATGTTCAGAAGTCCCTAAAAAAGTGCACTGCCACTATCCCTCATCATCCACTAATATTGTTCATCCTAGTCTCTGAAAACACTTCAGTAGATACCCTCAGTTTGCAGATGGGAATCCAAGGAAGAGAAAATCAGTGCAGGCTGTATAGTAGACTAGTGGTGAGACACAAACAAAACTCAGGTACCTTAATGGCAGAATGGTTTGCAAACACAGGGGAATGGAAATACTCTCAGACTGTCCCCTCCAAGGAGTTTTTACAAACAGAATTTGAAATTGCTAAATTATTTTGCTCTTCAAAGGCAACAACATTCTCTGAAGCTAGCAAAAAAGATTGAGTTGTGCTGTGGACAGTGTACTGGGTATCCAGACGTAAGGATGAAATTTGCTAATGACAGGGAAATGGCTCTCCTGCGTCCATAGTCCCCCTTTCCTATTACACCGCAGGGGATGATTTAGTTTCAATGTATGACAGGTCCCACAAAGGGAATTATGCTATTAACTTCTGAACCAAAATTAACACACTCATATAAATAAAATGCACTGTTTCCTGTCTGCACTGTGTATAAAGCTGGAAATTAAAAGTCGCACTCATCTCTTTTTCATTGAACAGACTAGGCAGTCTAGCTGCTTTTGTCTTCTCTCTTTTATAGCTATCTCTGCACACAGAGATCATACAGATTCAACAGATCAGCTTAGAAACTTCTATAGCTAAATGTGTGGAGCCCTTGAATAGTGTTAGTGTCATCAGTGAAGAATCCAGGCAAATTAAACACAAAAAAGTTACTTTTCAGCCTTTTTCAGTTGTTCTCTACCTTAGATTAACTGATGAAACTTCTGAGTGTAGAGGTGCTCCATGCACCACCATTTCATTTGTCCTTCTGTGCCAGAACAGAGAAGTCTTTTTCAGTCTCCCAAGTAGATAAGCCTGCACATATACTGAAAGAGATCTTCCAGAGTCCTTATTCCTATTACATATGAATTTAAAAAATCTATTTTGTAAGTATTGTACTCAGTGAGTATGCAGATGCAGCTAGAGTCATGGCTGGGATTGGTCTGATGACCTGAGGGCCTCCACTTTGAAAGCCTCAAAGCAGCAATATAGCAAGTATATCTTTCCATCTGTTTTGATGATCTTTTGATGAAGGCAACTCTTCCTTCGGACAGGGTTATGACTGACAGTTTGGGGAGTCATTCACAGGCTCCAGTGCTATCAACAGAGAGAGCTATCTAGGTGTCCAAGGCAGGAAGCAGTTTGACCCTATGGGAATGAACTTCAGGGTAAAAGAGAGAAAGGTAATTTTTTTTAAATAAGGTGAAACCCAGGATTTGGACTGTCAGAACTTCATCAGCCTTAACTCCTTCAGTAACTATGAAATTATCACTGCTTAACAGAGCCACTACCTTCAGTTCTAGTCCTAGAGAATGAACCTCAACAGCCTCCTAAGCCTCAGCCCCAGGGCCCTGAAGGTCCCAGTATGCCTCAGCTGGAGAGAAGCACAATGGTATGATCTTGGATCAAGAACATACTTGTCCACCCTGTGCTCCATGCAACACATTGAGTTTGTGCTGGTGCAGAAGGATTGGTGCAATCTAGGAAGGACCACATGCCATGTACAGAGATCCAATGATGAGTTAATATCCTTCTCAACAAGATGCTTCAAAACACATCTTTGGTGTGTGTCTATCAAGAAGACAGTAGAGGCAACTGACATATGGACAGCTAGGGAAAACATAGTCATTGCAAAGTGGGCAATGTCAGAAGTTAACAAGAAGAGTCTCTCACCATGGGAGTAGATGTGGTACAAAAGAGATCTCATTCAATGTAAACATGGTACATTTCTTACATCTCTGTCCTATATTCACAGCCTCTACTGAAAACCTCTGTAGTGGGTTATGTGCCATCAACATCTAGGAGCTGCCAGATCTGATAGTGGCAAGACTGCTGCACCTCCATGGCCCCAGGTTCTGCCACTACTGATGCTGAGCATATAATGTCCACCAGGCATGCATACATATTATACATATAAACCTACACATGGCTTAACACATGCATAAAGCACAGCACCCACACAAATGAAAAATGGCACCAAAACCTTCATCTTGTTCCCCTTATGACTGGTCAGGATAAAAGCCAGTTAGTGAAAAATATAACATATATAATATGGATCCCACCAGCAGCTGGTCTTAGATATTCTTAGCCACAATCCGGTTGCTGAACTCTGCATCCCAGATTTTCCAGTTGGCATCTGCACAGATGAACACACAAGGCCTGTATTGCTCCTGCAGATACTGATACCTAGATCCCTTCTCTTTCTTTCTCTCTCACACACACCCACACCCTCCAGTATGTGGAGCCATTCAGTAACTGGCATTAGATGTTCTGTCTACCCCGTAGCTGGGTAGCTAACCAGTAGCTGGACCCCCTGGTGTCCCATTTGCCTCATGTAGAGACACAAACATGTGAACAAGTGTCTCTTGTAGCTGGTCCAGACTCATGACCTCACCTGTAGCCAACTTCCAGACCATTCCAGACCACGACTGCAGTAGTCTGCAGTAGCTACTTTGGACCTCCTGGTCCCTCCACTAGCCAGCTCCCAGCCCCTTGGTCTCTCTAGTATCTGGCCAAGCTTTGTGTTTCTTTTAACACATGGCTACAAAGCCACTTGTCCTACCTGTCCACTTGTCCAGATTGATAGTCACAGGCAATTACACACTGACTTATGTACCTGGACAGCATGCAAATGCTCCAGCCTTTCCAGATGCTGATACCGCAGACACATGGGCCCCTAAGATGCATGGCCCCTACTCCTGTTTCTGGTACTTAGACCTCTATACACACACACACAGGCTTAGCCATCTCCTCATCATAAAAATAGATGGAAATAGAGATTATTAGGAAGGAAGACAGGATAGACTGCACTCATCAGACACATGGCATGTCTGGACAAATATACTGACTTACATGCTGGTTTACATGCACCCTCCTTTTTCCTCTATTTATTCACTCTTATTCCTCCCCAGCCCCCTTCTATTCCATCTTTTCCCAACCACTTGTCCTTCCCCTAATAATCCAATTAATAAGCCTGTCTTGTACCATCCCAAAATGTTCTTTCCAGTACCCCATAATGAGTACCATGCCAGTATAGGCCATGACCCCTTCAGTCTAAAAGGTGCCCCAGACAGCTTTTCATAATGACTCATCTGGAAGTGTTCAAGGCCAAGCTGGGGCTTTGAGCAACCTGATCTAGTGGAAGATGTCCTGACCAATGGCAGGGGGATTGGAACGAGATGCACTTAAAGGTCCTTTCCAACTCAAATCATTCTATGATTCTATGAATCTATAATCTTGATGGATTTCAGCACCAGGTGATAGGGCTGGTCCTTCTCCTGTGACAGCCATGTCAGGAACGAGGACAGGGTACTCCTTTCCCTGATCAGGATGTTGGGGTTCTCCTGCTGTGTGCCTCTATGTTTTTGAAGCCTTTAATCATGTAGCCTACAGTCACCATCTCCTGAAGTTACACACTGAACATGCTCAGGTTCCAACAAGAGAACAAAAATGACTAAGATGGGGTTCAAAGGTTCTTCTTTGTTTGGTTTTGTTAGAATGGAAGAGGCTGAGCTGGAGATGAGGCCTGAAGAGGTTATAACTTCCCTTCCCCCGCCCATCTGCAGCATCTGCTGCTTCACATACTTGCACATCAAGTGGCAAGGTCTAGCACTACATACATAATTTCCATTGTGGCAGAGACAGCCCATGCTACAAGTCATAATATACTTTTGGGGAGAGGAGAAACAAAAGACCTCAAAAAAGATTTAATAGCTTTTCCTCTTTAGCCCAGATAGTGTCAATGTAATGAATACATACTCATATTTTTCTTTATGGCTTAAAAATCTTAGACTGAACTGTGAGCCTTGGAGTGTCATTTTTCTGGAAAATGTGCATGTGAAGGTGTGCATATGGCTGACTCTGGGTTAGTTTGTGTTTGAACTTTGGAGCATATGGTTCATTCAATGTGAGTTGCGTGTCTGCAATCTGTGTAGCTCTTCTGCCTGGCTATGCAGCTTCATGTAAAACATATTGTTATGTCTACTGCATTGTTGCAGCCACTACCTCTTTTCCATTTATGACTCCCTTCCTCTCTCTACATTCTGTTTTTTGTTGTTCCTTTTACTGAGCCTTGTTTACATCACTTTCTGTATCTTTCCCACTTTCTTCCCACTTCTCCTTTTATTCATTTTCTTATTTCTTGACTTACATCCCTTGAATGACTTTCTAAAATACTTCTTTTTTCTTTTTCTGACTCCTTTCCTTATGTTTGCACTCTCTTCTTCATTTTTTTCTCAAACTGACATCTAGTTCCACTCCTTGCCTTTCTGAATTCTGATGTTTACTCTAAGGCCACAGATCTATTCTTTCGATCACAAAAGGTCCCTGGATCTATATGTTAGATCCAAGCTGCAAGGTGTTCTGTCTCAGACTGGTATAAAAACTGGAATGGCAGCAGCTTGCAAGGGCAGAATATTTGCCACAAGGTGACTAGCAATAAAAGCCTTGCTCTCATTTTTGGAAATGTATTCTCGTAATTAAACTCTTGGAGATGTTAGACTTCAAGATTTTAATTTCTAGTACATAAGTCAACACAGTCTTCTTTGCACCAGAACTGAAAATAAATTCAGAATACATACCAAACAAACAAACAAACAAACACAAAGACGACAACAAAACAAACAAACAAAAAAAAACAACTATTGCAAACAATTTTTGATAACAAGGCAATCATTTTATGATCACATGTTCGGACCTCCATTTAGAGGCAAACTTTAAGATGTGACTTAGATAGGAAAGCCAGTACCAGACCTTCAGGTGTCACAATAAACCATAACAGATACTTCATGTCCATGCACATGTACAGGACAGAAAATTACAGATAGAGTTGTCAGTCTGGATTTATGGACAACAAAGGCCTCCAGGAAAGTCCAAGTCCAGACAAATTGTTTCCACTTTCCAGGGGAATGACAGATGACCATGAACATGAAAGCAAGCCAGGGATTAACTCAATATAAAATGAAGAAAGGCATGGAAAAATGACCGTTAGTATTTCTGCTAGGACAGTTGCACACCTTTGCACACCTGGTACCTGGCAAATGCTCCTGACATCACTGGGCTCACAATGATTGATACCATCATGCGCGCTAGGCAGGGGATCACAGAACAATATGGCCAGGAAGATTCTGACAAGGAAGAGGAGGTGGTGAAGGAGGAAAAGGTGGTGGAGCTGGAAGAGGTGGTGGAGGAAGAAGAGGCAATAGAGGTGCGAAAAGGACAGGTCCTTTCAAACTCCTTCACTCCTAATTTCCTTTTGTGACAAAGAGGACTATTGAATACAATATAATGCCTATAGGTCTTTATAATCCTCCCTGAACACAAAGAAAGGAGTGAGGGTATCTGATGTTCAAGTGCAGAGGTAAGAAAAGAGCAGACACGAGTGTGCAATGCTGGTGTAAGAAGGAGAATTACAGCTGTAGACTTGAGTGGAGCTGGAGAAGAGAGAGGAAAGACGTGGAGGCAGAGGAGGCAGTGGAAGTGGAGGAGGAGATGGAAGAAAACATCCTGGAAATCTCCATTAAACTTTGGTTTTCTTTATGTGACAAGGAGAATTTTTGAGAGCAATATAATGCCATGACCTCTCTCTAATCCTCTCTAGATTCCTGAAAGGAGTGAGGTTATCTGCTCTTCAAGTGCAGAGCTAAGAACACAGCAGACATGGCTGTGCAATGCTGGTGACAGAAGGAGACTGGTGGCTGTAGCCTTGAGTGTGGAAATTCCTCAACTTCCCATGTTTGTCCCATCCTTTCTAAATCACGAGTTTTCCATGCTCATCTTCAGTGAAAAAGAATTGGCAATTGATGCCACAACAGCCTTGCTGGGGTCTTATGTCCCTCACACAGCATGTGCTCCAGCCTAAACCTGCCTCAGGTAAAAACTCTGTCCCCAAAACTGGGGCTGCACTGAGGATTGCCTCAAAGAGGATCTTACCCAAAGAGGATGAAGAGGGATTTGGGGATTTGTGTGCATTTACGTGTGGCAAAAACATGAAGGCATCGTCATCATGAATGGAATGATTCCATGGTCCTACAAAATGTCGTCTTCCACCATGTCCTCCTTCTCCTCCAAATCGACCCCTTCCATCACCCCGTCCACCGCCTCTTCTTGCTTCTCCATCGGAATAATCCACCTCGACTGCCTTCACCACCTCAAACACTAGCGGCTCCTCATCGTTCACCGCCCCCTCCACCTCCACCGCCTCCTTCTCCTCCGCCACCTCCTTCTCCTCCTCCAACATCCCTGGCCTCCTCCTCTGCCTCCTCATCCTCCACCAGCAACCTCCTCCTCCTCCACTCCTCCAACGCCTCCTCCTCCTCCAACGCCTCCTCCCCCGTTACCGTCTCCTCCTCCAACACAGCCTTCTGCACGTCCACGATATCCTCAGCGTGCACTGCCTCATCCTCCTCCTCGTCCAAACACTCCTCCTCTGCCACCTCTATCTTCTCAGCCTCTGACCCTGACAGTTGCACTACCATCTGCCATCTCCCCTACTCCAAAATCTGCCTCCCACTGACGTGCTTTGGCCCTTACATAGCGAGAAGACACACCCACTCTTGATGACAAGCCACTTGCAAAACAATCGAGGCACATCAATCAAGAACCAGTCCATCAGCGCACAGGCAACACATCACAGAAGGTCATGAAGATGCTGGGACCTGCCAGCTGCTGCCTTAAAGGGCCATGGAGACATGGTCCTGATGGGTGACAATAGAACTAGAATCATGAGATGTGAGCAGTGTTCACAACGAGATCGGCTCAGAGAAGCCACCTTTGAACAAATGATTGCTAACAATTGATCCTGACATCGCTGGCCTCACGATCATTGCATCTTCCGTGTCCTACCAAGGGGCACGCAGAGCCATTTGGCCAGCAAGTTTCTGCCAAGCAGGAGGAGGCCGTCGAAGAAAGTAAGGGGAAGCGTCAAACGAGGTAGAAAAGGTGTTGAAACAGGAGGAGGTAGTAGAGGAGGAGGAAGAGGCGGTGGAGGAGGAGGCAGTGGAAGAATTCAGGTCCTTGCAATCTCCCTCACTCTTGGATTTTTGTTTGACAAAGGGGACCTTTAAGGCTGAAGAGCAGGACAAGGAGAAAAGGAGGAGGCGGAGGTGCAAGAATACAGGTCCTTGCAATCTCCATCACTCTTGGATTTATGGGAGGGAAGCATTAAGGCTGAAGAACAGGAAGAGTAGAAAACGAGGAGGCGGCGGTGGAAGTGGAAAAAAACAAGTCCTTGCAATGTCCAAACGCGTGATTTAGAGAGAATGGTGACATACATGGGAAGCTGAGGAATCACGAGTTTTTCATGCTAACCTTAATTGAAAAGGCAATTGAGGCGCAAACAGCTTGGTTGGGGTCTTAGGTGCCTCACACAGGATGCTCCTGCCTAACACTGCCTCAGGTAAAAGTGCTGTCCCCAAAAATCACCCTGCACTCAGGCAAAGAACAAAGA
>NC_048893.1:82458066-82596573 GCF_011077185.1 Oxyura jamaicensis
GCTGGAAACCGAGCACCTATGGCTTTGACTTTAGCTGATACTCAGTCCAACAGTCCCATCTGTATTAAGTAGGAAAATAAAATTCTGTTTCTCCAGTGTACAAAAGCATACTGGCTACGTATACGTGCTCATCTTCTAGTCAGTCCTTTCTTGGAGAGAGCAAGAACTACCACAATTCAATACTGACAGGCTCAGCTGAAGGTTGCAGAAAGGACAGGGTAGTGAAGAACTTTGGTCATCACAGTATGGTCAAAAATTCTGCTTAAGAATAGGGAGTTTCATGATAGTCACTTAGCAAAGTGCTAGACCTAAATGCCCTTACCACTGCCAGCTCAGACCGTACCACATGACTGCGTTAAGATCTATACCTCCTCTGCCAGTGCAGCTCGGTTGGTTGTGTCCCAAGGCGAGAGACTGCTTACCAAGAGAGCTGGGAGAGGGCAAGGTGAAATTTTTCCTGCCCTAGAAGTGTACAACAGCATTTCTTCACTCAGCCAGGCCCATTCGCACATCACTCACCATTTCAGACACACAAAGCAATGCTGAACACAAACTAAGAGGAATGTTTTGTAAAGACACTGAGGATGAACAGGGAAACATAGGGCTATTTATCAACTCAAGTACTGTTGCATCATTCTTGTAAGGTAGGGAAGCAGAGGAGTTGAGATGAGGAATTCAGAGGACAAAACGGAGTGGTCACAGAGGCTGAGTCTAGTCTTCCAGACTGCGAAACGCATTCTGCATATCCTCAAACAGTTGAGCATAGTCTGCCTTGATTTTTGCTTCACCATCTTTGACAGGGTCCTGGAAAACAACACAGTGGATGAACAGATCAGTCTTGAAAAGCCTCCGGTACTCAAAACAACCCTGCTTTGCCAGTGCTATAGTTTCTTGACCTCTGCATTAACACCTGCTAACTACAGAACAGGCATTTATAGCTCCGTGTCTGCTTTCTGTCTGTCCTTTGTCTCAGCAACAGCCACGAGATTTAAATCTCATCTACTTTCCACACTCAGCGAGCAGGCAGAGTGGATACTGAACAGAGAATTATTTGCATGAGCAGTACTTACTTTACCTACTGAAAAGCAACTGATTTGGAGAGGATCCAATAACACTTAGCATCTTTTTTAATACTGTGTGATCCAAGAGCTGCAGTAATTCATACCAGCTCCTGTCCCGAGAGCAAATGGAGTAAAGTTCTTGTGACTCACAGAAATGCTCTGCTCTATTTTTTGGGGTGCATTCCCTGTAAATGTAAGTTACTTTGCCATCACTCAAATGTTGATCAGTTCATTTATATGCCCTTGTGAAATCATAACAAGCTCAAGGACATCTTTGAACAGCTGCATTTTCCTCAGAATACCTTTCATGAAAGACAAGGACAAATACCGTAACAATCAGCCTTGTTCTGAGGCTGCAAGGCCTTCCCTGAAAGAAGCAACAGCGGTCAAGCTATGAACTCTGTTACACGTCTTCACCATTCTCTTCTCAGCATTATGTTCCTCTAGGTCAACGCAGCTATTGGTAAACACAGAGCACTTACAGCTACAGACTGCATTACCTATTACTGCAGAGTACACAGACAGCAGGACATTTAAATTCATGTGCCTTTTAGACTGTTGCTCAGGAAACACATTTTTTCTTTCGTAACTTACTGTATTAGAGGGCAACCTCCACATAACGTGTTAATTGTACGGATTGCATTTTTCAGCCATGCCTATCCACTGCTATGCTGTGTGCCAGATGTCTTCTAGTGGCCAGGGTTTGTAAATGAAAGTATTACTTCCTCTATTTGCACACAACCAGCTCTCAAGCAAGCTCACATGCTGAAGTGTATCTTGTTACATTTTGATGTTTTCAGAATATATACCAGGGATCTGCTTGTTGCAGAAACAAGCCAGTACCCTGCGGGAATAGAACACTGGCACACAAGAACGCTCAACTTTAAACACAATTTCATCTCATGGCATTAATTCTTGAAAGATTTGTAATACTGGCTTATAAGAGTTCTAAAATAAGCATCACCTTTTTTAGAGAATATTGCTTAGCTACTTCAACATCAGACAGCGCCACAGGTTACTGTCCTAGTAGTAAATGCTACTACCAGGGTGCTCTGTGTGAGTTTTAAGAAGAGGAGTAGGAAAGCTGCACTCTAAAAAGATGGATACCAAAGTTACTCAGAGGGTAATCCAGGTGTGTAGACCTGTGTCTAAGACAACCAATGACCACGTTTGAGTAACAGCCTTTTAGAGGCCCTGGGAACTCCCGATAAGGAATGCAAGCCAGTTCCTGACAAACATACCTTGAATTTCATGGAGGTAAGTCTGTAGAGGATTTCACTCATGTTCTCTCGGATGATGGACCACGTGATCTTATTGTCACTCTGGGCTGTGGTTTCTACAGCGCGGCGTGCCATGTCATAAAATGCAATCATATTGGAAAGCATTCCCACTGTTTTGTAGAAAGGGCAGAATCTGATGGAAGAGAAAAAGATTTGTCAGGCATCTTGGAACAACTAAGAGGACTAGCCTTTGCTCCTGCCTTCACAACTCTGAATTCTCACCTGAAATAACAGCCTGCACTACTTCACAGGTTTCGGATACATGCTGTCAAAGGAGGTAGTGAGCCTATGAGTCACCTATTCGAAAATGTGGGACCGATTAAAGGCAGAGGCAATCATCCTGAAGTGAGGTTTCCAGAACACGCAAACACTGAACAAAACAGGGGAACAGTAACCATCACCATACAAGTCTCACGTTCAATCCTTCTTCCTGTTTTGTCCATTACGGGATTAGGCTTTCTGCAAGCAGCCTGGGAGAACCTGACGGTTCTGCAAGTTTTCTTGCTCACAGGAACGGGAGTATTTTTATGGTAAGAACAATCCAGAGGCTCCACAAACAGAAAGTTCCTTTTTTAATGGATAGGTGACTGCCACAGAAGGTACCTCATTATTATGTATACAGTACATCGTGGTACTTCCTGTGCTTCCCTGTCACATACAAGCATACCTTACCTTACCTACATAACCGAAAGGCACACACCATTACAGAACGTGTCTACGTTTTTAGTGATTAACAAGAGAGCTATGTAGCCATTCAGATCTCACCTGTCATAAGGCGTATAACCATTCTGTTGCAAGAAGTCATCTTTTATCAGCTTGGCAACCTCCAAGGTAATTTTGTCTGTTTCTGCCAAAGAAGCCTAGAAAGTAAGGTCCACTGTTAGTTTAGTACTCAACTCCATTCAAATCACAGAGTAGTTTGGGTTGGAAGGGACCTTAAAGACCATCTAGTTCTAACCCCCTGCCGTGGGCATGGACTTCCACTAGACCAGGCCAAATCCCCATTCAACCTAATCTTGGACACTTCCAGGGATGGGGCACCCACAACTTCTCTGGGCAACCTGTTCTAGTGCCTCACCACCCTCATAGTAAAGAATTTCTTCCTAATATCTAATCTAAACCTACCCTCTTAGTTTAAAGAGTTTAAAACATAATATGTCCTGGACAAGAACCATTATCTTTCAGTACCTGTGTTCTCTCCCACCCTCTTAAGATTCTTTTCAGCAGAATTCTTTCCTTTGGATGTTTCTTGCTTCCTGCTATAGAACAGCCAATTTACTTAATAGCCTGATGGACTAAAAAGTCAGTAATTCTACTTTAAGCCTACCTGATCATGAACAATAAAAAGGAAGCTTCCTTTAAGGTAGGAAAGAGCCACCAGACACAGATAACGCACA
Organism: Oxyura jamaicensis; assembly: GCF_011077185.1. NCBI lineage: Eukaryota > Metazoa > Chordata > Aves > Anseriformes > Anatidae > Oxyura > Oxyura jamaicensis. The sequence continues at coordinate 82,461,805 of NC_048893.1, forward strand.
TGGAGCTGATAAGAGATACACTGAAACATTACCTTCCTACATAAAGCAGAAAATTATTTGCCCTTCCCTAAAATTCCAATATCCATGGAAGAAAAGCTAGATCTCAGCATTTTAGATCAATAAGTAATATTAAGGATTTGACGCGAGCCTCCACAGCTAACCACGGGCTTTCCCTTTGTCTAGAAAAATAAAGAAGTTGATGACAATAGTATGTCGTACTGTGCAGGACAGGCACAACCCTGCTGCACAGTTATTACTGGCACTACAGGGCACTCTTCTCTACTAGTCCGAGTACTTCTTTGGTGGGAACAATACCCACAGTTACAACCACTGGACTCAGTATCACTTCCATGCCAAGGAACTGATTCTATCCTGGTCTGTAAAGTAGTCTTTTAGAACATATTTTTGTAAGTAAGAAACTGCAGAAGGCCCTAAAATGGTATTTCCTTTTCTTCCAAGGCATATCTAAAGAAGAGAGCTCTGCTAGGCAAGATCTGGTGAAAAGCTTCATTTTAGCTGGGCTAGAACACAGGTGAACAGGGCTAGCACCAGGACCAAACTTTCTTCAAACAACGGTATTTACAACATGTTACCAAGCATTACCTGTACCTTGTAAATCAGCGTAGCTCACCTAAACATCATGGAATTAAATTACTCTCAAGTATGTGCTGGGTACCTATCAATTATCATATTTACAGTGCTAGGCTAAAACAATTTTCAGTAAGGTCCCTTTTGAGAGCTCTCAGAGGAAATTTTGCTGTCCAAGTTCAGCACTCCATCCAAAATAGTGAAGTGAAGGAAGGAAATTAAAGAATGCCTGTAAAATGGAGCCATATGTCACGTCACAAGTTTCCATACAGAAACTAGATAATCGCCAGTTTTAGAAAAAGCAGACCACTTCTGTTTCTGCATACCAACTTGTAAATACCAGCACCTCTCTTCCGCTGCTGGCAATATGGTTTCTGAGAAATTGTAACTCTTCAGACTACTAAAAATAAAGATCAGTCTGCATCATCTCTCTTAGAAGATCTACTTCCAACAGAGTGCTATTGCAGTTTGCAACAAAGGGCACTTTAGCAGGACTTGAACACTTGAGCGAAGTTTCTTAACTCCACCATTAGATGCACTGCAATCTAATTTACATGAGAAAAGTAGCCTCAAGCCAAGGTTTATCAAATCTAAAGAAGTGTTTGTTGTTAGAAATATAACATACAAGAAAGTTTCACTAAAGCACAGTTAAATGCAGGAGAGCCTGGCATCTCCCAGCGAACATTTGCCTTTTTTCCACAATGCAGTATCCATCCAGTTTGGTCTAGGATATGGTCAAAAGCCTGTGCTTGCAGTAACGAAATGGAGGACAGCTCACAGACATCTTATTTCCTCACAGCTGGTTACTCACCTTCCCCACAAGCTGCACAATCTCCGCAAGGTCCTCCTCTTCTTGTAGGATCTCTTTCGCCTTTGTCCTGAGAGGGACAAACTCTGTAAAATGCTTGTCATAGTACTCATCCAGAGCACGTGTGTATTTGCTGTAACTGATCAGCCAGTTGACAGAGGGGAAGTGTTTGCGTTGTGCCAGCTTCTTATCCAGGCCCCAGAAAACCTGCCAGAACCAGACAGATCAACTAGTCTTCCAAACTGAATGCAAAACAAAATTATTGAAAGCAAAATAAACACACACACACACAAACACACAACAAGCAAGTCTGAGCAAACAACACAGCAAAAGCTATCACAAAGAAGCCTGAAAGAGAAAAATAAAAGCTGATTTATGCTAATTTAACTATAGTAGTGGCTTTCAAATATGTATCTCAAAAAATGAAGTCCTTTAAGCTGAATTTAGCTTGAGACTCCTCATAAGGGAGGAATAAGCAGTAACAAAGACAATGTCAACAGTGGAGTCTAGTTAAGCAGAGCCCTATTTAACTTTGCTCCTTTTCCCAAAACAGGGATGTTGAATCAGTTGCAAGATATTCTTCTCCCAGTCACGTGCTCTGAGGATTTTTTCCTGGTTTTGATGTACCTATTAGAAATGGTTCGCTTCCTATCCTAGCCAAGAGTGGCCAGGCTTTAAGTGCAGCTAAAAGGACTGCAATCAGGAAGCACATGGATATTCCTGAGCAGTTACTGTTGGCAGGAATTGCCACCACTTCTCCCTCTTCCAAAGGCTTCTCGAACACATCAGTTCAGAGACCATCTCATAAGGTCACCTCTTACATTGTTAGAACATTTTCCAAAGCACCCTACAAAGTTGCCTTATTGAATCAAAGCTCTCGCACTGCCACGGGCACAAACGTACTGAAGCACAACCATTTTGAGTCTGACAGCATGGGCAAAAGAGCTGCAGCTAGAGGGACATACCTGCACAATGCCCAAAGTAGCTGATGTGACAGGATCTGAGAAGTCACCACCTGGGGGAGAGACACTGAGCAGGAAGACAGAAGGAAAAGTAATCAGAATCACTGTCACGGTTTAAGCTGAAGTACTAAACATGTGACTACACAGGTCAGTGATCACAGAAACACGGAAGGCTAACACCGTTTCACATAAATAATAGGTCGCAAGCTTCTGCTGCGGTAATAGTGGCAGCATGCCTACACGGGGGTGATATCAAGTGTACCATGAATTATAGTTATTTCAGTAACTGATTGGCAACATCAAGGTATGATTTTAGTCACTTCAGCTTCAGGTAGTAACTCCAGCTTGGATTACCAAACCTATCTCAACAGGAACAGATTCAATAGGTGTGCTCATAGGACAGCTTGAAACACAGTGAGAAGTTTATTTTACAGAAAATATCCCACTTTGAAATTGTTTCAGGTAAATATCACATATTTATCTATACTACAACCAATTCAATTCCATTTGGGCTTGACATGCCTTCCCAAACAGGTAAAAACCTTCCAAACTCAAAAGCAGATGCGTTATTGCACTTATGTTGTGGACAGCAGAACTAAGCAGAGCAAATAACAGACTCCAGGAGTTGTTGCAGATGCTAGAGGCTCTCCTGAAGACCCCATAAGGAAAAGCCATTTTACCCACAGTACTTTATACAAATCAATAGAGAAGGTGTCTGCCTCATGTGTAAGTTACCAGTTCATACCACTGCAAGCCACCTACGTCATTGTATCAAAAAGGAAAGTGGTGATGGCCCATTTTCTCTTCTCTCACCCTGAAAATTTCAAGTGCCTCTGTGTAGTGGGTTTATGTGACAAGGTTTTGGTAGCAGGGGGCCATAGGGGTGGCTTCTGTGAGAAGGATCTTGAAGCTGCCCCATGTTTGGTAAGGGTCCCACTGCCGACCAGAACTGAGCCAATAAGTGATGTTGTTTGTGCCTCTGTGAGAGCAGATTTAAGACAGGGAAAAAAAACACACTGCGCCACACAGCAGCTGGGAGAGTGAGAGGAGTGAGGAACAGCCTTGCAGGCGCCAAGGTCAGTGAAGAAGGAGGGGGAGAGGTGCTCCAAGCGCCGGAGCAGAAGTCCCCTGCGGCCTGTGGTGAGGCCCATGGTGAAGCAGGATGTCCCCCTGCAGCCCATGGAGTACCACGGTGGAGCAGGGTTCCACGCTGCAGCCCGTGGAGGAGACCACGGTGGAGCAGGTGGCCCTGCACCGACGGAGACTGTGGCCTGTGGAAGACCCCTGCCGGAGCAGATTCTGGGCCGGACCCGCAGCCCGTGGAGAGGAGCCCACGCAGGAGCAGGTCACCTGGCAGGAGCTGCTGCCCGTGGGGGACCCAGGTTGGAGCAGTTTGCTCCCGAGGGATGGACCCCGTGGTACGGACCCATATCTGGAGCAGTTCTTGAAGAGCTGCTGCCTGTGGGAAGCCCACGCTGGATCAGTTCAGCAAGGACTGCATCCCGTGGGTGGGACCCCACAGCACAGGGGATGAGAGTGACCGAGAAGGAGCGGCAGAGAAGAATTTCTATAGACTGACCATAACCCCCATTCCCCCGTTCCCCTGCGCCGCTCGGGGGGAGGAGGTAGAAGAGGGTGGATGGGGGGGGAAGGTGCTTTTGGTTTCTTTCCTTTGTTTCTCACTTCTCTAGCTCGTTAGTAATAGGCAATAAATCTTACTATCTCCCTATGCTGAGTCTGTTTTGCCCATCACAATAATTACTGCGCGATCTCCTCGTCCTTATCTCAACCCTTGAGCCCCTTTCATCGTATTTTCTCCCTGTTCCTCTTTGAGGAGGGGGAGTGAGAGAGCGGTTGTGGTGGAGCTCGGTCACCCACCCAAGCGAAACCATCACACTCTGCAATTGCTTTCTTGTGTTTTGGTCATTCTTTCAGTACGATGCAGTAATTGGTGAGAACGGATTCAGTACTATCACCACAGCCTATGGTACGCAGGAATGCTTTTCAAACAAAGTTCTCATCTAACACTTCAGCTGAAAATTTCCACGTACTACATCATGTCTGAGCACCACATGCTTTTCACAGCCCATCACAGTTTGAGATATGCTGTTCCATGTATTTCTACTCTTTAGCAAGAGAATCATAATTCATTATGCCCCCACACTGCTGCTCTAAATACCCCTTCTTTTCTTTTATTTTCTGAGCATGGTTTGACATACTTTGCAGTGACAGTGCTTATGACACTCTTCCTGGAGCCACTGACTCTGACTGCTGTGAATGTGATTCCACACCTCACAGAACTACCGTCCACACTCATTATTTCTGCCCCTATGCACAATTTAGCATTACTTAAGGGTGAACAGAGACTAAGCATCTATTTACGTATCTGTAGTTCTGCAGCTGCACAGAGTAACAAGGTCTTCTTCTTTGAAGGTACTTTGACTTACAAAGATACACGAGAGGAACTGCAGCCAGTGCAAAGCAAAGAAACTCAACACTCACGCTCCAACGATGCTGACGCTGCCTTCCCTTTCAGGATTTCCCAGACACTTCACTCTGCCAGCTCGCTCATAGAAAGAAGCTAGACGTGCACCAAGGTAGGCTGGATAACCACTGTCTGCAAGTATCAACACACAGGAATCAAGTCAAAGGCTCTGAGATTAAAGGATGCATTTACAAGACTGGATTGAGGAAAGGACTACTCACCAGCTGGCATTTCAGCCAGTCGTCCTGAAATTTCTCTGAGGGCCTCAGCCCATCGGGAAGTAGAGTCTGCCATCATACTGACATGGTAGCCCATGTCTCGGAAATACTCAGACAGGGTGATTCCTAGAACAAAGACAACAGCATGCTGCAGGATACAGTTCAGAAAGGAATTCTACCCTCACGTGTTGTCACTAAGAGGCAAATAAGATAAATAATTTAAGTTTACATTCTGGTGTCAATAGAGACTGAAAGTTACTCTTTCTTCCCACAAGATCATGTCCATCCAGTCTTTTTTTTGTTTATTTCATTCCACTCTCCCCACTTTTGCTTACAAACCACTCTGGCCCATCTTACATTTCTGTGCATGCATTTCTTGGAGGAGACAGGGCAATATCATTGACAGTGTTCTCTGCCTCACTGAAACCATGAACAAAGCCTCTTCTTACTGTAAAATGTCTCCTTCCTTTCTAAGCTACTGGAATACAAATGTCAGAAAAGATGTTTCATCTGACAACTTTTCATAAAAAATATTTTTTTAAAAAAAAACAACCTCTAAGAGGCTGCAAAGGAAAGCAGACAACTCAGAGAGCACCATTCCTGCCCACTGAGTAGCTGTACTTGTCAGTAAAAAACATAATTAATATATGGGGCATATCTCAGTGAGACCTGGTGCAATAAGTTCAGCTAATAAGCAAGAATTAATGTGTGGAGATCATAGTTATATACAAGGAAGTCAAATTCAGTTGTGATACTAGGACTACAGACAAGGCCTGAAAGGGTTGATTTCTGTAATTAAGCATGTTTCATGTTACCAGCCATCTTAGGAACTGAAAATACTAGAGCATGACGGCTTGCTCTACACACAGAGCCTTTCACAGCCTCCTGTAAATCTCACCAGTGTAGATAGAGGCCTCTCTGGCAGCCACAGGCATGTTGGAGGTATTTGCAACCAGAGCTGTTCTCTTCATGATGCTTTCTACCTTGCCATCAACTTCCATTGTTAACTAAAATGCAAGGGGAAAAACAAAGACAAAATGATTACTTTAGCTAATTATTTAAACTTTAGTACTCACCTTATTTCAGGATACTCTCCTCACAGCCAGTCTAACAAAAGCAGTGACTGGAAACAAGATTTCATGATGCTATACAGTTTTGCCATCCAGATTGCACACAGCTTAGCCCTAATGTACACACCAGAGCCTCATTTCACCTTCTACAAGTGGCAATCCCTATTAAACCCACTTCTTACCACAAACAAATGAGTAATGACAAATCCACTGCATCAGGAAGCACATTATCTTCTTTCAGCCTCACTTTACTAGGCCAGAAGAGCCAAATACCTTATCCTCCCCTCCTAAGTCCATGAGGAAACAGCGTTTTTTCTCCCACCTATACCAATCTGAGATTATTTTTGACAACTGGACATAAACCCACATATATCTCAGAGGAAGTCTCACAGGCATGTGAACAATAAAATGCACATCCTGACATTCATGCAGAACTTTTAAAAATATCCTGGGATCTACTTTTTGCATGGCCACTCCAACCTGGCATCATCTTGCAATTGACACAAGCAAGACTTCTACCTCTTATTTCTAAGGCTGGAGTTTCAACCTAACAGTTCAGACTACCTGCTCTTTCCCTTATTTTACAGAAGGATGTGCCACAACTAATCCACTGACATATAACAACAGGCAGGACAGAACCTGTTACACTTTTTTTTTTTTTTTTAACTAGGCATTTTCTACTGCATCCTTTAAATCCAAATATTGCATTAAAAGGTAATATCTTTATAAATTACAGCCAAGCAATTCATGGTGGCTTTATTTTAAACAAGTTAAAAAGTACATTCAAATACTAATCCAGATGTTTCTTGAGGCGCCACTGAAGTCATTCCTGAATGAGCCAGAAGTAATTTCTGCTACTACAGTCAGAACTTACAGCCAGAAAGATCTTTTCAAGTCACCATACCAATAAGAAATTGTACTCAGTTACAATACAGTATAATAGCAAGTCTTTCCAAAATGGTTTACTGTCCATGAATTCTCCGTACTAACCTCAGGGAAATCTCTCAGTACTTCAGACATTTCATTTCCTCGTTCTCCACAGCCTACATAAATGATGACATCACTGTTGGAGTACTTTGAGAGAGACTGTGAAATCACAGTCTTCCCACAGCCAAATGCCCCGGGAATCGCTGTTGTGCCCCCTTGTACACACCTGAGAAAAGAAAAGTGACTCTGATTTGCAAGGAACTCGAAAACAGCTCTCTCCCATCTCAGAATATGCTTTCCAATAAAGTTGTCTAATGAAAAGCAGAACAACAGGAGTAACATTCAGTGTTCTAGGTGAGAAGTACAGAGGTATTTCACTAAACCAGAAGACTGAGGGAATAAACTACCCTTTTCCTTCTATTGCCCTTGAATTATATGAGTTAGGCTGGTACAACAGCTATGCTTTCAGGCTTGAAACATGGTTGTTTTCACAGCTGGAAGCACTGATGGAATGCAAACGTCAAGAAAAGAGTATCAACTGCACTTAAGTGTGCATTATAAGAATAAGCAGCACAACATTTTAGGACCAAAAATTACCAAATTCAGTGCCTTGGAAGTTAGCCATTTAAAAGGGCATTTTGAGTTACAATTCCGTGTGACAGTAGTGATTCTAGAAATGCACAACTCAAGATCATTGAAACAGATCCTACTCATGTGTTCAAACGGAGATCTCCAAGCTTGAAAGCTATAGCCTTTCTGTAGATTTGGCATGATTAAATTTAGACTTGTCAATTCTTTACTGGATTAATGCACAACTATCTTGTCAAACTTCCTTTTAACCTTTTTCCACTAGCAGGTTCTCCTGGCAGATATATTATCAATCAATATTATCAGCTAGGTGTGGGTGTTTTTTTTTTTGCTGTTTTGTTTTTGTTCTTGTTTAGATTTATGCTGAGGTACAAAGTGAAGGCTTGGGGTTTGTTTGCCCTTAAAAAATTAACACCACCCTCTCTGCTAAAAGAAATTTCTTACATACTAGAAAATTAAGGGTAATACTTACGGGAAGAGGGCATCCAGCACCCGTTGGCCAGTTAACAAAGGATGGTTTGCTGGTAACTTTTCAGTAACAGGACGGACTTGACGTACAGGCCAGACCTGGACCATAGTGAACTTCTCCTTCACACCTTCAAACTCCAGCTCTAAGACAACATCCTAACAAAGAACACCAGACATCTGAAGTAAGCAAACAGTTGCACACTGGATCAGCACGCAAATTTTCATCTCAGCTCCTCTGTACTGCTACGTCTTTGATACAACTTCAACACCCTATCATCCCTTCCAGGGGAAGGCACTTTCCCATATTTACAATACTACTAGGGAAAAAAAATGCAAGATAGAGCTTCAACTAAAAATATTCATGGGATACTGTAGATCCCTACACAGGATAGCAAACGTGGCATACTTAAGTGCCACTGGGAAGTCATGAACAGAGAAAGTAACTGCACGAGATAACCATGTAAACCCTGCTGGCAGGGTAGCAGAAGTGACTGTCAACTCTGACATTCTGTTGCATGAAAGGCATCATAGAGAACAGAAGGGGTACATCAACCCTAGGAAAAAGATATGGAATACCCTGGTAACTGCTGTTTGGGAGACTTACCGAAGCGTCATAGTTTCCCGGTGGAGCAATGTATGTAACTGTACCCCTGTTCCGTGGGGGCAGCATGATTTTGTGCTTGATAAGGGAATTTTCATTCACTATACCATAAATATCTCCACCCGTGATGTGGCTGCCAACCTGAAATCAGAACATGTCTATTAGTCATAAGTGAGAACTCCAGTTTAAAAAAAAATGCTGACAAAGAATCATATAACCATAGCTATTAAGTCTAGCACCATGATTACTTCTTTTGTAAATGCATTGCTACAGCACAGTAGCCCATTTACATAACTCATTACTCTAACATCACATCGCTAGCAATACTACTTGTGTTCAGAAGCATTTCAAGGCTCGGACTGAAGCAATTACTGACTGGTGCAAGGAATTCTCCTTGTTCCTTTTATACCTCTCAGGTTAATGTGCTAAGTAGGGGAAGGACAGCATATGCTAACCTGAAGGACTGGAATAAAAAATAATAATAATTTTAAAAAAGCAGATGCCAAGGGCTAAAGCTATGATATTTTCCACTTCTAAGGCTACCTTCACAGTGAGTAAAATGTGTGCGGTTGTTATTCTTTTTGCCGAGGTAGCACCTGCTAGTGTTTAGTGCAATTCCACTAGGCTCTTTATAGTACTGCAAATATATTAAACCTTTGAAAGTTTTCCATATGCAGCAACAACATACAGTAAGTCACACAGAGTAAGTTGTCATGATCCTTGTCTATTCCTCACTCTCATATATCCCTAACACCTCCTCGCACCCCTTTTCATGACCTTAATTCATTGTAACCACAGTTACCAGCAGTCACAGCCTTCACACTCTGCTGTGGCTCTATACTCCACGAGGAGAGGAGCAAGGGAGGACGACAGGCTTACCAGAACCTACCCGCAAATTTCTAGAAGGTGTAAAGTCCCATTTGACATCTCGGCTCAAAGCTGACACATTGACACCTCTAGGGATATAGATACTTTTGGTCAGAGTGCTGATGTCTGATAGAGGCCTCTGGATACCATCAAAAATAGCTCCCATAATGCCAGGTCCCAGTTCCACTGAGAGGGGTTTGCCAGTACGCAGTACAGGATCTCCTACAGAGACACCAGCTGAAGATTTGCTGAGGAAAAGTTCATCCAGACAAAGGACAGGGAAGAAGGCATCACATTGACATCATCATATTCTCTAATTATCTTTCTAACTTTAATGCAATATTTTTGTTAGTATGTTATGTATCATCATTAGAGAACCATGTAGATTTTATACTAAACTCAAGCTGAAAGTGCTAAAGCAAAAAAGTTGCTCATCCTCCAGAGAGGCAAAGTGGGGAGTATATATTCTGCTTTATGATCACTGGTTCAAGTCAACTATATGCATGCATTTACCAGAGTACAAGGCAGCATGATGACAAAGCATCAGGCATTTCTTAAGTCTTCAAACCTGCTTTCTAGGTAAAGTCAGACAATGGCATGAAAATATGTAATTTTTTGCTTCAGAATTTATTATAAATACAGCACAACTGTTTTGACTGTGAGCCTTGCAGAGCTTTTTTGTCAGGAGTCTAATTTTAAAGAGCATTTGTCTTAGATTAGCATTTCCCTCATCTCTAATATTCAGCTGTCCAGTCTATGTACCACTTGAGCTCCAAAGATGCAAAAGGCCAGCAGGGCCTTCACAAAAGACCCTACCAGAATACAAGAGAAACCCCCAAAAGCCTACATAAGACTTGAGAGATTAAATGCAAGTTGAGTTCAGAAAGCCTTCATTATCCTCTCATGAGAGATCTAAGAATTAGATATACTTAAACACTGGACTTGTTCAATGTATTGATGGAAGGCTACTAAATATTGCAATGATGAGCAAACTAAAATCACAAATTATTAGGTACAGACACAGTCTAGTAACCAGTCTACCATCCAACTCCCCAAAACAAAACTTTGGGAGTCAGCGCAGGGTTTTTCCTGGCCTTTACACATAGGCAGAGCCAACTCTTAAAAGTTTAAAAGACTGAGAAAAAAAAAAAAAACGTCTGGCTTCAAGTTTAAAGAATTGCTCTTATGTTCTCTTTTACACTTGCAACAGGAAATCCACTTTAAGATTAGATTTTAGAATACAGCCTGTGTCTTGGCTGGACACAGATTCTGCAAGCACAATACAGAAGCAAAAAAAAAAGAATTTATCACATCTGTCAGAACAGTCTGTCCAGAAGAAATCCTGCCCACTTTACATTTCCTTCTGAAGTGTGATACAAGCAGAATTTTCAAAAGCAAAGAAAAATATATGACAAATACTACTGCCTGATAGTCTTGCCAATCATGGTTGACATTTGTCCAACAACTTTGTTAGCAAGGAGCTGTAATACGTGAATTCATATGAACTTAAATATAAATTACTTGGTTTCCATGTAAAACAACAACAAATTTCTTCGTCACACAGCCAAACAAGGTACAATTTACCTCAAAAGTGTCAGAATTTACAAAAGATGTGGTAGAAGAGATGCTGCTGCCTGCTGGCACTGATCCCAGCCAGCTTTGTTCATCGTCTTCACTATAACCACTGTGTTCTGGACTGAACAGTCTGTCTGCTCCAAAGGGATCAGTGAAAAGGATACAAGTTTCTTCATATACCTGGACAGTTGCCAAATCACCTTCCAGTCGGATAATTTCCCCCACCAGTTCACTGTGGCCTACTCGTACCAGCTCATACATAGCAGCACCTGCCATGTTGCAAGCGGTGACCACTGTAGAAGACAGACACACATGTAAATATTTTTCCTGTAGTTCAGCAAATTTGCTCATCAGAAGCCAGTAAGAATTGGAGACCATAAGCCTGGTATTCACACAGATCAGAAGCACATTCTTGATTTAACAAAGGGATAACTTGGCTGCCACAAGTCCTGATATTTTTAGTTTAAAAGAAAAAAAAAAAAAAAAAAAAAAAAAAAAAAAGCCTTTTTACAAATTTTATACTGTTATGTTCATAAGACGATACTATCAGAGCATAGTAGACAGACAAATCCTCTGGTAAATCCTGACAGATGGTGAATGTTAAGGGTTTTGGAGGTGCAGTGGACTTTGCAGACATCATATTAAATAGTCACTTCTCTCTATAAATTAGCTGGGCCACTTCCCCATCTGATTAAATTAAAACATACAAGAAAATGTCAAAAGGTCACCTGATACTTTGTAGTTACAGCAAGATGTAGTTGGGGACTTGGCATTTTCAAGTTTATAAAGTTCTGTTTAACTCAGTCGTGTTTCTTACTAACAAACTACTTCCATACATAGATCAATTTCCTGGTATTTGCTAAAAGCAATGCATCTCTTTATGTCTGAAGTGGCAGACATCTGCACAAGTTTAGGTAACACTATTTTGGTATTTTATTTTGTAGAAAAGGGATGTGTATTTCAAGGCATTTAAGTTAACCTTCTACAGATGAAGTCTACTTGTTTTGGGCCTGCAGCCTTCTGTCATTTTGACTTCAATTTTAACAGATTGTACATGGACTACTACACGAGGTGTTGCTGCTTTAGGACAAAATTTATCATGTCTTTTATAGCATCCCTTCTGCAGTTAAGGAACTGGCATTTTTCTTTAGGTAGATACAAGCCATGGAAGTTTCTCAAAGCAGCTCCACTAACAAAAATACATGCTCTTCTTCTGTTCTCACATTACTATCCTTTCCTTCGTCTCTTGAAGACAGTGCAGAAGGGAGAGGAAAAGCCAGTACAGTCTGCACTTAATTCAAAAGCTGTTAACATCAGGACCCAAATAAACCATTTAAGGTGATAAAACGGGAGGAGCAGTCATCCTTCTCCCAGCTGTAACACCACCATGTATGGCCACCCTCCCTGACACACGTAGCACAGTCTGTGCAGTAACACAGGACAGCCTGACAATGGCAGAGAATTGAGTATTACAGAGTGCAAAGGGTCACATAGGATTGGGTCTGGAACACAAGGCCTATGAGGAACGGCTGAGGGATCTTGGATTGTTTAGTCTAAAGAGGAGGCTCAGGGGAGACCTTATTGCTCTCTCCAACTCCCTGAAATGAATGTGTAAGGAGCTGGGGGTTGACCTCTTCTCATAGATAACTAGTGATAGGGCTAGAGGGAACGGCCTCAAGTTGCGCCAGGGGAGGTTCAGGTTGGAAATTTGGAGACATTTCTTCTCAGAAAGGACAGTCAGGCATTGGAAGGGGTTGCCCAGGGAGGTGGTGGAGTCACCGTCCCTGGGGGTGTTCAAGGCAAGGTTGGACGTGGTGCTTAGGGATGTGGTTTGGTGGGTGACATTGGTGGTAGGGGGGTGGTTGGACCAGATGATTTTGGGTGTCCTTTCCAACCTTTTATTATTCTATGATTCAGTGAGAACAGACTAAGCATCACATATGTTTATAGAGAAGCTTAGTGCAGTTTCCTGAACAAGTGCCCTTATCTTAACGAGAATGCTTGCTAACTCTTTTTTTTTAATATTATTCTTCAGCCTGCTTACTGGTCATTTTATCTTTAAATAAAACAAATGAGCATTAAAACGTTGTTAGTATATTTCTTAATCTTTTATCAGAGTAAAAGGCAGCAATCCTTCTTAAAAAGGAAAAAAGAAAATCCCGCCCAGAACTTTATTATACTTCCAAGTTAATAATACTTCTCGATTAATAATAAACTAGATGAAACAGAAGCTATGAGTTTCCTTACAAAATACCTACCAGGTCCTGAGACTCCATGGACATAGCCAACAAAAGCCTCTCTGTCCTCATCACGGATCTTGGGTAGCTTGGAGAAGTCCATTTTGTCTATTTAACTGCACAGAAGGAAAAAGAGAAAAAAGACATTTCTAAAGAACACAAGTATATGCGGGAAGTTCCTCCTCTCCCTCCCCTCTGCACTCTTTGTTTCCATTTAGAAAAAACACTGAATAATTCTGAACTCATACAGCCTGAAGCACCTTAACCACTCTGATTTTAAACCAATAGAACGTTAAAAAGTAACTCGTTTAAGCAAACAAGAACTAGCTTCCACTATTGCAGAACCACACGGTGGAACATCACTCCCCAGTATGCTCCACAGAAGGGACACACTCCAAAATTACCCTAAAAGTGCTGGTCTTCTTTCAAGCCAAAGAACAAGATATTTAAACCGTGGAGAACCTCTTCTGCCGTCCACATCTCATCTAGCCTCCTTCAAAACACAGAGTTTTCCATGATTGAGTGATTTCTAGTATACAGAATGTTCTGGGGCTGCTTTACCGCCACTGTTCTTTAAAAAGCAATACTTCAAATATTAGCAAAAATTGGATTTCCACAACTGTCTCAGATTGCTGAATCAGAGTGTTCAGAGAAAAAAAAATAAAAAAATTGACAAGCACGAGCACTCAAACGTGAAAGTCTGCTCCGAATGCCTCACAGTTAGCAAAACGAATGAGGCAGTCTTTGCTCTTGGTGAAATCTGTGGAGCATTAGAGAGGAACTGTGCTGAAAAATGGCCAAAAAACCCACCTCACAACAGCTGAACAATAGACTGACATCTCTTGCCATTTACTGACTAGAGAAGTGAAACAAGGAAAAGATCCATGTTTGTCCTGTAATTGGCAGTTGGGCTGTCCTGCTTCTGGTGCCGATAAGAGCATTTAAGGGTTTTGCTTTGTCAGCCCTTATCATGCTTTGTGTTACCTTGGAAACCGATCAGTGTTCACGAACAGCAAGGCAAATGTCTACCTTACTGACACTTTTACAGTGCTGGTGGAAGGTGCAGTGTGGTAGCCCCAGCACACGACGTGCTCTGCTTATCAACAGGGCCTATCCGGCACTGCTCAGTGGTGCGAACCTCGTGCTACATCTGTTCACACTCACGGTCCCCACGAGAAGCTTGACCTGACCCAGCGTCATCTGCAAGGCAGCAAACAGAAGCGCACACAGGCTTGCAGCCTGCTCTGCATACAATGAGTAGATGGCAATTAAATTGCCACCCCATCTGCAACTGTTAAAGGTTGCTTTGCTGTCTGTTCTTCAGAAACCCTGGATAGCTGACATTTGCCATCCTTAAATCTTATGACTGTTTTCTATCTCTTTAACGCTATACTATAGATCCTCTGCCCCTCAGCCTCTTTACCAATACAAATGTTTTAAATCGGTGGCTCAGCTCTTTAAGAAAAGGACCTCCAGTGATTCAAAGCTCCTATTTGTCCTGATGAACAGCTTCTTCCAGGCTCTGTTTCTCACTGGAGTGGGTTGTGTAACATGGCTACCAGTGGTTCCTCTCACAGCAGCCACCTCAACAGTTGATGGTGACTCAGTCGCTACCAGCCTGGAGCAGAACTGGTAACTCAGAGCTCAAAGCTTCTCCAAGTGAGGCATCTGTTAGATCCCCCTACTATCTAAAATGAGAATTTATCCTTTAAGCTGCCTATTGTTTAGGACCTGAAGATGACTTTAATTTCACTGCTTATTTTTCATAATTCCCCTCTGACAAGTGGCAGAGGGAGGGCCTCACAAAGCAATCTGCAGTTCCTGAGCAACTGGTAAGAGCTGGTTCTAATTGGACCAACACGATTGTCTCTTTTTTTTTTTTTTTTTTTTTTTTTTCTTCTGACAATTAAAATATTGCAAAACTCGAGCACAATTACTATTTGTACTGAAAAAAAAAATGCAACTGGTCTTAAAAAATCCACCCAAAATGCTCACTTAACACACCACATGAAACAACCTCTAGAGTCCAACTACCAAACCTCCTAGAGGAGCACAATGAAGAAAGGGTTAAACCAATTTTTCCTAAGTGAATCAGTGGCACTCTGGCAACTGGACAGTACATGGTCCCCTAGCAAAGACTCAAATTACCAAGGTAAGCAAAGGCAGGAAGAATACTGGCCAGCTTCAATTTAAATTAACTTTTCATATCCAAGTCAAAACCTGAAGGTTGGCTGAAACTGCTGCTTGAAGCAACTGTTTATTTTTCAGGGAGGTGAAAAACCACCTCAAAACTGTCATTCCACAGCTAAAAGGCAACATCCTCACATTCAGCATCAGCCTCTCTTGTTCCTGTGGCTGCTCTTTCTACAGCCACCTTCCCCACTTACCCTCCGAGCCAACTACCAGGGAAGGATCACCTATGGACATGCCAGTGAACCCTGCCCCTGTCCTGACCTTCAGCAGCTGTACCAACTGCTTCCAAACACAAGTATCTATTACTGGTCCAAGTGTAAAAGAAGTGGCAAATTCTTCCTCACCTTTGCTGACCCTTTCTTTAAGGGGCCACAAATCTTTTAACCTTGAGTGCAGATTAAGAAAAAAAAAAAGTTATTTGTCTCTACACTGTTTTCTCGTCTTTGCATATCAGCATTAGATGTTTATTTTAGATGGAAACGTCTTAGAGGGCAGCAATGTTATCTACCTACACTGTTACATGTCTGCCTTGTCAGTACTCAGATAAAATGACTTCCCTAAAGCATACTAGAATTTGCTGAACATCACTTCATGTGTGGGCAGACAGTAGGTACTGACCCCGGAAGCCACAGCAGCTAGCCATTTTGGAAATCTACTGATTCTTACGGCCCTTAGAGGCCTCTCACCAGCACAGAATATGCTGTTCACTCCAGCAAACTCCATTAGCACACCTACACAGAGGTATTAGCTTAATTTTAATCCCCATATCATTAAAAAATGCATCTTGTATCCTCTACAACTTATAAATTAGTAACCTTCCTTCTCTTAACTGTTCAACTATTAATTTGAAATATGCTTTAAGCTCTAACATGGTCACATTCTGCATTCCAGTGCCAGAAATCAAAATATTACTTGCTGCAGAAATATCTCAGACTGAAAGGTGCTTTAAAGTAACCCTATAGTCATCATTAAACAAGAAATGGCCAGCAAGCCTAATTTTCTATCTTTATTTCTCCCCTGCACAGTAATTTGGCTACACAGTAATCCCCCATAATTAAAGTACCCTGCTCTCAGTGCTGTTTTCCGTTACCATTCCTGGGTTCTGCCTCAAACACTTGATCAGTCCCCGATTTACACAATGATCTGCCTAACCACAAAGATCTCTTCAAAATTAAGACTCCGGTGATGTTTTTAGAAGGAGTCTCCTCATAGCAAGGAAGAAAATCCGTGACTATTTACTAACGTAAACACAGATTCTTACCTTATTTTGCAGGAATACAGAGGAATACAAATCCCCACAAACGAAGCAGTGCAAGAATTCAGCAGCTAAGCATCACCACTTTGGAAATAATTGTCCTTCTAGTGCCCCTATACACAGGGATGAGAAAGCCTGCTGCAGAGGGGAAAGAAATTTCTGACACACAGCAGAGGCACAACCACCTGACTTGATGAGTCATCAGTCTCTCTCCCACCAGCACTGAGGAATGCCGCAGTAGCAAACCCAGCTACCTAAAGCCCAGCCGAACTCCCATCTGCGCCCTCCTTAGCGCCCAGTACTGAGCCCAAGAAATTCAAAGCAGCAGTCATCGCTCACAGCAAGGACCTCCTGCAAAGCCAAGGATCCCAAATGCTCCAAGGGGTGCATAAAAAATCCTGGAGAAAGAGACGCCTGCTTTCTGCGGGGATCAGTTTGCCTCCAGTGTAACGTATCCGTGCCAGTGCACTCCGCACCCCACCAGCTTAACAGCACGACTGTTTAACAACAGACTGCACAGGGAGGCGCTGACAGCACTGCAATGCTAATTGCTGGAGTATTTAGAATAGGTATTGATTCTTGTCAAAATAGTCTAGTGGGGCTTACCGCTGCTAACATAAAAGCCCTCCCCCTAGTTGGCAGAAGCATTGATGCAGCTGCATGATATCCAGCACCTTAGCTGCCCAGACTGATGCTCCACACTGAGTGAGAGCCACGTGCATCCGGTGCTGAAGATCAGCAGGCACTGACGCTGTCCTGCATATTGTACAAAGGACGAGAAGCTGGGGGGACTCTCCCCCAAGAAACCGCATGATCCAAAGTGCTCCCTGCAACCGTCACAACTTCGTGAGATTGTCTTTGCAGGTTCTAGGATAAGCAACACGTCAAGTTGGCATAAATGCTCAAATACGCCAACCAAAGCAGTATTAAATAGCACAAGACTAGCAGTTCAGAGGCAGCAACATCATGTTAGCAAGTCAACAGTGCTTGGATTCACTCTGCTGGAGTAAATTTGAACTAAGGTCACAGATTTTACTGCATCTGAAACAGAGTAACGTGTTTTGACTTCTTGGGTAGGAAAATGTAGTTAGAATACAAGCCCATACATTCAATATCCAGGAAAGCTTAACAGGCATACACACTAAAACCCAGCCAAATAAAGTTTTCCAAAGAAACAGGTACAGGGCACAAATCTCACCATCCACAGGCACGAAGATGTGTTGCATGGGTCCCATAAATATGGTAATAATTGACATGGATTTGCTGTAAATTGGACAGTTTATACTTCCCCTTTGAACATATGATATTTTTAAGAGGAAGTATTAAAAAGTACAGTGCCTGAGTTACTAGACAAATGCAGAAGTTCGGCAGCATTTCTGCAGCTACATTCCGGGATATTTTCACAGAAGGAACAGCATGACCAGAACTCTGACACAGGTCACTGGGAATGGACGACAAATAGCGTTCTCAGGACATTTGCTCCTTCACACTACGCGGTTGCAACTTTACCATAATACAGCAAGGAAGATGATTCCAGGTTTATCAGGCACCAAATAACAGAATTACTGAGGTTGGAGAGCACCTCTGCAGATCATCCAGCTGGGTTCCATTTACCTCCAAGGATGGAAACTCCACAAACTCTCTGCACAACTTGTTCCAGTGTTCAATCGCCCTTGCAGTAAACAAACAAACAAAAATCATTTTCTTATGTTTAAAGGGAACCCTGTGAATTTCAGTTTGTGCCCATTGATTCTTGTTCTTTCAACAGGTACTGAGAAGAGTCTGTCTCCATCTCCCTTGTTTCCTCACATTATGTATTTATGCACTTTGTGGTCAGGTTCTCCGAGCTTACTCCTCTCAAACCTAAATTCTCAGCCTCCCCTCTTAAGAGAGATGCTCCAAACCCTCAACCAATTTTTCTGGCTCTTTTCTGGTCTCACTCAAGAAATTCCACATTTTTCATGCCCTGGAAAGCCCAGAACCAGGCACAGCACTCAGGACAGCATATAGCTGGCTCATGTTCAACTCAGTGTCCACCAAGACCCCTTCTGCAAAAACACTTTACAGCCAGTCAATTGCCAGCCACAGTACCAGGGCATGCGGTTATTTCTCCTCATGTGCAGGGCTTGCCATTTGCCATTGTTGAACAGCATCAGACTCCCATCAGCCCATTTTTTCTAGACTGTTGATGCCCCTCTGAATGGCAGCACAGCCCTCTGGTGTGTCAGCAACTACCTTCCAACTTCGTATCAGCTGCAATATAAGAAAATCATGCAGGATTTACCTCCTGTAACATGCCTTAGTTTTCTCTTCATAAAGAACATCATAGCACTGAGACACTAACTGTACCAACCTTCATGCCGTAAGCCCAGAACTAGAGGTATAATTGTTTCTTAAACTCAACAATACAGACAGCCTCCCATTTAAATATTCATACAGTTCCACTTGCCACAGGGCACACTTGAGGTTGTCTCTGCTCTTGATAGGTCAGGAATTTGTGTAAGTAATGCTCACTTAGAGCTATGGAACCACCTGCAACCATGCAAGACAATTTGTCCTTCATCCAACTTGTTCATGGGTGCTAAAAAGCTACTTCCACATGTGAAGCTTGCTGCTTAACACAGGTACAGTTAAATCCAGGTCTATTCCAAAGAGCCTATAGACATAGGCTGCCACTGTCAGCACAGTACACTTGTCCTGAAGTCTGATGCCTTCAGGAAAGCCAATGACTACAAAGTGCAACTATGCAACACAGCGATTCATTCACAAATTCCTACTGCCTTCTTCCTCAAACACATGGGGACTCACCTGTGGGCAGCCAATACATAAAAGCTTCATACTTCAAGGAAACAACATATCTCACACACAAGCCAAGTATGCATAAAATACATGAATATATATCTAATAAAATAAACACAAGGCCTTTCCCTACCACAAAGTAGGGCTGTGAAGCCTATCCACACAAGAAGCACCGCCAACCATAAATTATCATTCAAGCATCCAAGCTTTTAGCAAAAGCTTGGAAAATTTCTTCAGTTAGAGCAGACCTGGACTAGAGAAAAGTTGTGTTTGAACATGGCTGAGAAGTTAGCAGAGCAGCAATCAATCCAGGCACAAAGGCAGGCAACTCATTCACTGCGTAACTGTTTTGACCCACTGGAGATTTGATCAGCTCAGCAGATAACCAGCCTTCTGACTTCAAATGCAGCGGTCACACTGTACTTAGAATTAGTAAAGATCCCAGTTCTGTCAATTAACATATTCCTGTTTCTAGAGAAACCACTTTGTTCATGTGAGTAAATCTTCACCATGCTTAAAAGCCACCCAGTGTTCCACAATACATTTTTCTACAATGGTTCTTTCCTCTCAGAGCAGAAGGCTTCTCCAGAAGAGCTTTAGAGGTTGAAATGGATGAGCTTCCCCTTACTTCTGAGCCGTTACATTACATTACTAGCTTCCAACTGTGAAAAAATTGACATTCCTTTCAGACTGTAATGCCTCCTGCCCCTTCTTTGGCTTGATAGACTTTCACACAGAATAAAGATCTAATGCAACAGAAATCCAAGCTATGACAGAGAATACCAATACAACATTCATTTCTGTGTCCCACAGTGACCATTGTTTCTCGTCCTGATCCTGTCTTGCAACTGCTAAGGCTGAGAAGTTCTGCAGCCATCTGCTTTGTGTAATGCTCAGTCATTTCCCCTAGACGAGCAGTATTTTCATTAACCTCACTAACATTACTGCAAAGCTAAAGTATCAACCCTTGTTTTCATAAAATAAAACAGACATTCTGCTTTTAGGTGCATTTGGCCTTGTTACTTGAAATATTTCTTGTTGCTCTAGCCTTTAAGATGACAAACAGCTAAATGAGATGAATGCAAAGCTGTAAGCAATTACAGCAGCAAGCTTTACTGCAGTTCAGTATAGTAACTTCTGAACAGTCGAAGATTCTTAGCTTACGTGACAAAAGGTGTGCAATCTCACAAAACAACTATTGCTAGATTTATAGTTAGGGCCACGTTTTTCATACAACAAAACATATTAGTAATTTGGGCCTGTTAAAACATACCAGCTCCTCTATCAGCCTTACTGCTACCCAAGCCCTTGTCCCTAAGAGTGATAGCCAAAATACTGGCTACAGATTCACAGTAAGCATTTCTCTACCCTTATTTTTCAGAGCAGTCTTTAAAGCAGGGATATTATGGAATCTTCATTTTGTTATGTGATGTATTTGACAAACCAGATAGCTTAAAGAGCTGAATCAAGAATGATTTTGCATGAAAACCTTTAAAAAAAGAACTAATACACCTCGGAGATAGAAGCACTCTTTTCCAGCACTTTGGTATAATGAAACACCTGGTTGGAATCACAAATGCACATATTGGCATGGGACTCCCATAAAAAGGAAATTAAATTGAGGTTGACTTTTCCTGTAATGGAAAACTTCATCTTTATGCTTTAAAGCAAGTTAAACCACATTTGGAGATTTTATGTTCAATTACCTGAAGTATTTACAGATCCTTCAGAACAGACAGAGCCCCTCCAACGTAAACTATGTATGGTGGCAGTTGTCTGAATATCTACTAGGCCACACAGATTTGCCACAATAACAAACCCCTCAAGATTTCATGGATCTAGAAGAAATTCATTAAGCAAAATTGACTTCTAAGAAGTCCTTATCAATGCTCTTTGCATTTAGCCACAAAATACTGTATTAGTTTTTCTGAAGAGCTGCTTTTAAAAGCGGTACTTTCACAGTAAGAAATAACGTACTGATGTAATGATGAGAAGGACCAAACATTTGTCCCACTAACTGAACTTCTTGGAAGATGCAGTATTATTTGCTAGATTAAAATATTTTTAAAATCAGGCAAGTAATTCTTCAGGCCCTTAGGAAACTCATACAATTGAAACCACAATTGAAAGCTATACTAAACTTTTCTAACAAAGGCACTGTTTGATGCCTATAAAACTAATGCCTTTACGGATAACCTTTCTATCCCTCGTTGCACTCTACCATGACGATTACCTCAGAAAGTACTGCTCGTGCTTAGGGCACGGAAAGCTCATCAGTGTCAGAGATGTTCAGACCACCTATTTTTTATTCAGTCTTAAACAACAGCAGCAACCACAGCACTCCATTGAGCCCAGCTCACAGCATCCCAAAGATGCAACACAGTGAAGGGAACACTGTATCTCTATAGTGCAGTTTTCTGCATCTTTCTTGGGATACAGGCTGGCAGGAAGAGTTAGCTGGGCTCATTATCAGAAACTCACCAATGCACCAACATCTGAACTTGGCCACAAGACTCCCCTTCAACTGATAAGCAAGGACAAAGATGGAATTTCACATTACAGAGGCACCCTCTAGGAACACCATTGTCCCTTAGGAGCTTGCATCTGCAACAGGTCAACTTTCAGCACGAGTTTCAGTTCATTTAACCGTCTAGCAGGAAAAATCTCAGTTGTTAATTGATGCAGCAATAGTCTTCAAAATTATCCTTCTCAGGAATGCAAAAAAGCAAATGCTAATGTAAACAGCCCAGTGCTATAGACACATGGTCATGACTGCAGCTTCTCGTACTAGTTTTAGTACTTCTTGATTACAACATTTTAGAAAAGCCACAACGGACTCTCCAAAATGATGTGAACAATGAATGACAGAAGAGCTGTTGACAGCCACCATCCATGCATTAGAACCCTCTCAGACAAACTATTTCTGGAGAGTGAGCAGTAACACTGAAATTTACTGTCAGACAAGCTCAGCACAGTAACCGAAGTGATGACCTAGGAAATAAATTCAGAAGCTAAGAGTGATTTTCATCTGCTGTTTGGTTAAGTGAAAGTAATAAAGTCTGCTAGACTATGACTTTCAGGATTTATCCATACATCTCTAACCAGTTTCAGAATAACTGTATCATTTCAGTACAGAAATGATGCTATTAGGTAGCAGGTAAATTGTATACAGAAGTCTAAACAGCTGGCAGCAAAAGGTCAGTTGTTCTGAATGGAAGGTGTTTAGGAGAACTTGACAGAAGCAGGCGAAATAAATGCATGCAGGGATGAGATAAGCTAGCCAGAACAAAAATAACAGATATACATTGTAGAACTTATTACTGTGAGATACAACCAATTCCAGGACTTTAGAATAAGCTCAGTCTTCCACTTTCAAAGGCGGGGGGGACAATGATGACAATACACACACAAAAAGCCCTTTTTCAGAACAAGGGTGAGATACAGTGCTGACATCCTGAAGATCCAACCTAAGCCAGTTTTGCATAATGGATCTATAGGTAATCCTGTAAAAAACCTACTGAAGAACGAGCTTAGTCTCTGTACAGACGGAAAGGGTTGATTCATTCAGCTTCCTGTGCTGGAGCAGATCCCCATTTCTCTCCATCCAGCTGGAAGGCTGAAGAAGTCACATGCCTGAGGACAGTGAGTAAGACTGAACAAGCATGATATCCCAGTTGTTCCAATCATCCGTTTTCCTTGATTGTGTTCCATTCCAAAAAATCATGTGGATACCACTGTTCAAGAATACCTCAGTATTTCCAAATCTAAAATAAAAAACCACTTTTCTTTGTAAGAAATGATACAAGGATTGGGGAAAGAATAGCTGAAGTCCATTGGGGTAACTTTTATAGAAATGCTAATACTTTACCATGCAATTTAGTGTGTGTGTTTTTATTTTTTTTCTTCTGTTGTTGTTGTTTTTTAAAAAAGGAAAGGGGTGCTATTATTGGCCAGCAACAGCATGCAACATTTTTTGGTCAACACCAAAGTAACCAAACAGACCTACTAAGTTCTCCTGTAATTCTTTCGCTCTTTATAAAAGGCTGAGAATGTCTAATTAGGAACATAGCTTCAGCACAAGCAAGCATGAGGGAAAAACATAAGCAGGAGTTTGGCGGGCTTGGGAACTTGAAGAAACAGCATCGTGATATCAAAACACAAAAGGAGGACCAAGGTGCATCTAAATGCATCTCCAGGGGAATCCTCTAGTAATCTGGTGGTCTACAGTTGTTTCATTTGACCATGAGTAATGCTAGTACCCATGTGCATCTGGAAGATAAATGCTCCAAGTCATACTAGGAAAAAAAGAAAGACTGAAGCACACTGAAGCCTACAGACTTTGCAAGTTTATATTGAGTTATAAAGCAGTTAACGTATACTTAGATCAAAATAAAAGTTAAATTTAAGCTAAGATGGTAAGAAAATTAAGGAAGTAGTACTAATCACTCATGGATGAACTTTAATAGCAGCACTGTCTGTACAAAACAGCTCTTGCTTTGGAAAATGGAAGACTGCATTTTCAGGAAACTGAGACCTTGTGTTACTATTGCAACACAAGACTTCAACCCCCATTTCAAGAGTCAGCTGATGTCAGCTGACATTTTCCAGCCTCGTCTTAATTTCTCCTTCTCCACCCTATCAAAGTGATGCTTGTGGCTGTTTATCATTAATGCCATGCTTCGTCTCCTGATTATAGAATTAATACTAGCTTCTTCTGCCACACGATAATAAAACAGTTTTCAAGAAGGCCTGACTTAATAACCTGAAAAGCACAGTAAAAATAATCTGCAAGATTTTGGGGGAATTCAAAGACCTGTAGACACTGACTTCAAGTCACAAATTCTTAAATAGAAAATAATAAAACATAGATACCATTAAATATGTATGCGTGATATTCAACACAAACACCTTTAAAAGTACTGTGTAGACAAGCCAAACCTTCATCTGCTGCAGGCCTGCGGAGTGCCAAAGTCAGTAAAAAATCAGCAATTTACACAATATATTAAGGGTAGTTGTTCAAACTTTCACTCGCCGATTACAACCTACGCTTGGCACATGCTCACTGAGGTGCTACAAACGGGTGGGCCCATGAACCAGCTTTAGCTTGCTGTCGTCAGGTTTTTCTCCTTTTCCCTTTCCACTTCATCAAGTAGTATTAGCATTTTAAATACTGTGACAGATCAAATGGCTGGTGCGCTCTGCTGAAGCATTGCATTACAATAAAACGATCACCAAACTGCTTTTACTGCACCCGGAGTATAAATTGTGTAATTTGTAGTAGGAGAAGCTAATAAAATTGTACAAGAAATCACTTTGAACGGATAGTTCCTGATACATACATGTCACATACCCGAGGGTCACGGCTAGCGATGTGAGTGAGCAATGTCACCCGGAACAATGCCACCTCAGACTTATCTCACCTTTAAGCCAATTTTACGGGCGGATCGCCTCATTTGGGCTCAGATTCCTGGCTCCGGGAACACAAACCGCCCTGGACTCACCAGCAGCGTTTTCAACCGGCAGGCGACCGGCGGGCCCTGCCAGCAGCATTCCCGTGCCACAACGCCCTCACGGCGCAGCGGGGAAGCGCCCCGGGCCCCCCCTCGGGCCGGCGCTGACTGGAGCTCCCCGGCCCCCACACGCCGGGCCGGGCCATCATGGCGGCGGCGGGCACCGGCGGCCGTTGGCGACCGTTGGCGGCCGTTGGGGACCCTGACAGGGACCCCCCACACACATACCGTGGGGGAGGGGAGCGGATTAGTGGGGGTGAGCGGGGGGGGAGGGTGAGGGAGGAGGGGAGGGGGCGCGATCCTCACCTGCGGCGCCCCGCTCCCTGCAGCGGCCGCGGCCCGGCTCAGCTGACGGCGGCCCGCGTGCGCATGCGCCGCTGCCTGCTGCCTCCTCCCTCTCCTCCCTCTCCTCCCTCTCCTCCTCCTCCTCCTCCTCCTCCCCACCGCCCAGCTCCGTGCAGACCGCGCGGCCACGTGACCCCCCGCACGCGCGCGCGGCGCCAAGCGCGCTCCTCTCCCCCTTCCCCCCTCCCCGCTCCCTTCTCCTTCTCGTCCTCCTCCTCCTCCGCCAATCACCGCGGGCGACGCGCGAAAGCCCCGCCCCCGCCGCGCACGCGCCGCGCTAACGGCCGGAGGTGAGGGGGCGCCGGGGGCGGGCGGCGGCGGCCCATGTGGAGCGGCCGCGGGGCGGGGGGGCGACGGTCAGCGGCCGGGGCAGGAGGCGACAGCGGCACCGGGACGAGCCCGGGACGAAGAGGACGAGGAGGAGGAAAACGAGGCCCGAGCCGCGCCGCCGGGCCCTGCACGCAGCCAGAGCGGACGGCGGGTAACGGCCAGGCCCGGCCGCGCCATGAAGGGGTGAGTGCGGGTTCCCTGAGGGAGCCGCGGGCTGCGCCGCCGCAGCCGTTAACGGCTGTTCGCGGCCCTCCAACGGCCTCACGGCTCCGTCGGTTGGCTCCCGGAGCGCCTCTCCGCCGCGGCCCTGCCCCGCTCGCCGCTGGCTGCGGGTACCCGAGGGCCTCACCCGGCTTCTCCCTGCCCCGCGGCCCGAGTGACCTTGCGCGGGGCTTACCTGCTCGGTACCGCCCCGGGCCGTGTGGGGCTGCGGGCCTTCCCCTCCGCTCCTTCCCGTGCGCGGAGGAAGTTTCCCGCAGCTGTTTCTTGAAGCCCGCGTTATGCAAGGCTGGGTGTTATTATTCCACTTTGGCGGCTTAAGGCGGGGTGAATGGACGCTGAGGCGCTTAAGCTTTTGCTAAGGAATGGTAAGGGGTTTAGCTTATTAGCGGCGGGGGGGAGGTCATGCAGCGCGGCTGCTTGATAGCAGGTACTTTGCTATTTCTTACAGCTCGTAAGCAGCTTCAGGCGTCGCGAGTGGCTAGTGAGTATCAGTAGAAAAGAGGCTCAGCGATGACTGTGGCGAAAAAGTAAAGAGGCAGCTACGTTAGATAGCTGTGCTTGGGGTCCTGGGCAAGCCTTTATTCACCTGGGTGCCCTAGGTGAAAAGGGGCCCTCTAATAGCAGGAGTGATGGGCTTCGTGAGGAGTGCAGCAGCGCTGCTCCGTAAAGACAGCGGTGGGGACGTGATCCTTGCTCAGCAGTGCTCCTGCACAAGGGATGTGTTTTCCTACCACCCTCCATCAGTCAAACAGAGTGGCTGAGCCGCCTAGGCCAGGCGGCAGCCGCTGAGGTCTTCTGGCAGGTCCTCTGGCCGAGTTGCCTGCTCTGCTGCCGCGCTCCACTAGGGGCTGGGGCCCAGCCTTGCATGTGCTGCTCAGGACTTCTTACGGGGAACTTCTTACTTTTTAACTTACTTTTTAACACATGAAAAACTATGGAAGTAAAGAACCTACGGCCCCCTTCTGCTCCCAGAGCACCAAGCTTTGCTTCTGTTTTGTTTTCACTTGAAGGCAGCTTTATCACTAGTGTGGCTTGAGAATGAATCCCTTAAGGTTTTCTCCTTGCATATTTCTGCTTTGCTGGTATTCCTTCATGTCTTTGAAGAGCAGAGCACGTTCCTGTCTTGTCAAAGCACTGTTAGCACCATGCAGCTAGTTCTTGTGTGGGATAAAATCTTAATATTGAATCCAAGTGTTCTCTAAAAATTCAGATTGAGGCAAATGGGATGACAGAACTCAAATTGAAAAATAACTGAGTTTCAATACAATGAAAGGGCTAGATGAACATTGCAGAAGGAACACATTAAATTACATAGGGATACTCTGGAACAAAAGCAAATTCTTTGTCAAGCTACAAAGATCAGAGGAGATCTCTAAAAAGCAAGTGCTCTTAGAAGATAGATCCCAAAATAGATCTAAAGCTTCAGATAAAGCTTCCAGCTTATAGAAACTAATGTGTTGTTTGAAGAGATCCGATCTGTCTTCAGTATTTAATCCAAAATTGTGGACCAGTTCTTCTGAACAAACTAACTCCATCTGAGCACATTTTCTCTGGGAGTGCATATGTTGCATAGTAACACACCACAAAGCACAGAGATAATTTTGGGAGCACAAAGACCCATAACATGAGCTGTAATTATGAACAGTCTACTTTGGCAGAGAAAGAAATTAGGAGAGCAACTAGCAAGTTCACTGACAGTTTTGAAATTTCAGATCTAAAAGAGACCGTGTAGTCACTGTTGCTTGCAGCCCTCTTTACTCTCCAAATTCAACGTAACACTGTTAATAACACAGAGCAGATTATAGTGTTTCTGTCATCCAGGTACGTGAGATGAGGTGGCCTCTTTCAGAGGACCTCTGAGTTCAGAGAAAGTGAAAGTTTTTTTCATTTAAAACTTTCTCGGCTGCTTAAGATTTTTTTCTTAATTGATGGGCTAAATACCAGCTTCTGAGCTTGATAATTGCTGTTATATCCCACCTGGTTTTGTGTTACTGTATTATGTTTGCTTTTCTCTCATCTTTTGAATGATTTAGGAGGAGACTTAAGTTTCCCATTTTTTCTTAGACATGATTTGGAAAACTGAGATAATTCACTGTTCTGTTAGTGAACTTGATGAATCTCTAGAGGTCCATTTTGTCTTTGTTATTTATTCATAAATGTTGTTATTGTTAGTTCTGGAATTTGAAAATCTATTTTAGAACTGTATTTGCATGAGGAAAAATAGTAATGGTAAGGACTCAAGTTTTACTGCCTGTAGTAATTTGGCTCTTCTTGTGGAGCAGATGTAAATAATACTCCCTGTGCTTTGTTGGTTTTGCAGTGCCGATTCAGTTGTTGCTCAATAGTTTTGTATTTTTCTTACAGTTGTTATGCTATTGCTTTTAAGGAAAGAAAACAGAAAATCTTGCACTGATTCTTGAGCCAGTTGCTGTCTCTGGCCTTTCGATGCCTTTATTGTCAGGGTGCTTTCCTGAGCTGTGTCAGTTCAGACGAAGCCCGTGAGGATGCCCCCCACCTTTCTTTCCCTGTTGCCCTACTCTGAAAGCCATGCAACCCGAGGGGTGCAGTGCATGACACGTGTGCTCCATCATGTGCTTTTACCCGCAGGAGCATCAGCTCACAGACAGAGCATGCAGCGCATGCTATGAGCAGGGCCCCAGGCGTGTGTTCCCATGTAGGTGTCGTTTTGTCTTACGGACTGGAGTGCCTCCCTGGTTTTATCGGGAACTGCTTGGTGGTGCTGCTGTGTGCCAGCAGACATTGGCTGTGTGATGAAAAACTAGCTGAAGTAGGGAGCTGGGTGATGTGTGCTGTACCGCTGCTTTTAAGAAATATTCAGGAGACCGCTTGCAAACTTGAGGGTTCTACAGTTCAGTACACTTTATAGTCCCTGAGGGTCCCGTCTCGGTGACGAGATGTACACAGACAGCAGCTGCTGCAACAGGGAGCTTTGCGGGCTCCCTGCAAAGAGGCTTTGAGGGCTTGCGCTCCTCTATCTGGCTTTGTGCAAGTGGCACTGCAGCTGGGGAATGCTGGGCATAACAGAAAAGTATCAATAGTATATATAAACACGATGAATAGTTATGGGAAAGCTCTGATATCTCTGCTTGTTTTGCCTGGATTCAAGCAGCAAGCTCTTCAAGGCCCTGAAGCTGTACGTGTTTCTCACAAGAACAGGGAATGCCCCCCCCCCCCCCTCCAAGTTAGCATTACAGAGTTCGTGCAGAACTGTTGATTTGTTTCCATTTGCAAGGCACAGCACTAAGCTTAACGTATATGGGAGGAAGTTCCAAGTTTATGAGAAAACTGCTGAATTGTCACGTGTACTGGAGGCAGGACAAAAAAGGTAATTGAGCTTGAAAATCAGTGTTTGGTTTCGGGATTTTTCTGAACCTAGAAACGTCCAAGTGTGAGCTGTATTTTCTGCATTTAATTTATTGGTTAGTAAATGTAGACTTTGCCTATAGCGTGCTTACAATCAGCTTAATTTCTTCTAAATCAGCTTACTGAAACTCAGTGCAGTTTACTGTAGGTTCTTTAACCGAACTTACAACTTTTACCACTTTGGGTTTAATTCTGTAACCAGGTTAAGGCGCTCCATGAAGTAGGAAGCTTTGGCAGGAGAGGAAAAGAGTTGGGGTTGTCTTTTTCTGAAAGCATCCTACAACCTAATTGTTGCTCTTGAGTGGGGTTTGACCATTCAGTTCTTTTTGCATATATGTATGGGCTTGCTGGTTTGGGACGTGTTGGTTTGGGCAATTCTCCTGTGAAAAATGTATCTTTAGTTAGTCACCAAATGCCACAGACTCTACTGCCATCTCCTGAAGACAAAAGAAATGATGCATCCTTCTTTTCCACTAAAATGGGGAATAATGGGTGATGGTTGAGCCAGATAAATACTTTTATATGAGTGGAAATGATTCAGAACTTAAAAATCCTGCCCATTTGGCAAATGCTAGAAGTGTTCAGACCAATAATCTGAGAAGGCACTAGATATTTCTTCCCAGAAGAGGAGGAGGGAAGGACAGGAGAAGTCAGATCTGTTTGGGAATCGATAGAAGTGCAGTGGTCCCTTGCATCCCTTCTGCTTTAAGTGGGGCAGGTGATGTCAGGGTTACTTTCTGCTTCCTGCTGAAAGAGGTGAAGGGAAGAAGTGACCCATGTGTTCTTCCTGGGAGCTTCAGAGGAGCAAAAGTTTGCCGGGAGGGAGTTTGGAGGTGGGGACGGAGGGGAAGAAAAAAGAGAGGAACAGTCTATGCATAGAAGGCTTGCTGGTTATCTGGAGGCTCCTGGACTTGAAGACCTGAGAGCGGAGAAGCACAGCATTGAAATGGGGTAACTGTATTTGTATCGAAGAAAGCATATTGAATTAATTCATTAAAGGAAGGAAATGAGGCTTTGTAGAAAATAGAACCAAATCCACTTCCACAACAATCTCATTAGGAGACTAAAATTAAGATATTTGAATTTTCCTGGGGGCAGAGTTATTCTTTGGGTTGAGAATGCCATGCAACGCGGTAAGATCTTGATATGTGAAATGCTGTCTCAGCTCATGTGACCTTCCTCCTCCCTCTCCCCTTTTTTTCCCAAGTTCCGTTTGGTTTTTGGCCCTAGCAGACTTGAATCTCAACCACTGAAAAGTTTTCCCATTTCCCCCATCTCACCACTGTATTACATCTTCTTCAGAGTACAAGGGGAGACTCAGGGCAGCAACTCAAGGCTTGGGGCACTTTTTGCTACTTAGTGCTTGGAATTTCTTGCCAGTAAGGATCACAAATTAGATTAAAATTTGCAGTTAAAGGAGATTTTGTTTGTTTTTAATAAGTGGCTCTTAAGCACAAACTTTTTGTTTGAGACCATTTTATTCTTCTTGAAAATTAGGAAAATGAGAGACAAAAACAGCCTCTTGTGCTTCATAAGTTAGGAGCTTACAATGATTGTTGCCTTAGAAATATTGAAGTTAAGCACATAAAGCTGATAGCATGTTCTGTTAGTTTTTCACAGTATGCTTCTGTAATATGTGATGTGAACACCTGAAATAACTATATGTATCCGGGATTCAAATCCAAAGTACGGGCAGGAGACCAACAATGAGTTGCCATGTGTTCTTTACTAATTGAATGGTTTGTGAGGAAAGGTGTTTGGGCGACTTATAGGAATAGTTTGTCTGATAGTTCTCTGAGAAGAAGTTTGTTACCTAATAGAAGTATAAGAAATGTCTTTGAGGTATTCAGAGGTATGTAAATAAGGCACTTTGTGAACCCAGCATCACTTCTGTTTTGAATTTGAAGGTAAACCTCTGTTCTCACCTGAGGATCATTAAGTACTTCATGAATGTTAATTAGTGGAGGATTGTGATTTCCTGGGAGGCATGTAAGGATTATAACTTTCATAGCCAGGGATATTGATGGTATGGAAAGGGGCTGTGATTTGTAAGCAGACCCAGGATATCGGTAGTGGAGCTGCAAAACTAGTTAAGTTATTCCAAACCAGTGAAGGATCCCTGCTTTGACCGGAATCCTGGTTCAAAATGTGAATGTGGTTGTGAGTTTACCTGACTAATGAGGAGAGTGGTTAGACCAGCAATGGGGAGTTAGGATTTCTGGCAGTTCTTTATCTGCTGTGTGATCACAGACAAGCTGTTTCCTCTTTCACCTTACTTTGATGCACCTGGGTCAGGTAACACAATAAGCCTTTACTTTGTGAGGTGCTTTGAAGAAGCAAAGTGGTATGGGCTACGAAGTGATGTATGCATGTCTGCTTCTCTGTTCTAGACCAACTATTAATTATTGCTATTATTTTGGAGTTTGGGAATTCTGCTAGCTGTGTGTGGCGATTCCTGTTGTTTGTGTCCAGCTGCAGAATGAGAAAACTTTTAATTTTCTTAGGGAAGTTTATTTTTGACACTTGCTGAAATGACCTTATTGTCTCCCACTTGCTCTTGCATAATCAGACAGCTGAGACTCTTCATGATTGTATTGCCACTTTAAGGTGTTTTTGTTGTTTTTTTTTTTGGGGGGGGGGGGATGGGGACAGGGAGGTCAAAATGTAGATTTGAGCTTCAGTACATCAAAGGAAAGATTTAAGGTGGGAAAACTGTGGGGCTATTTTAGCATAACTTTGCTTCTTGCATGGGAAGGTCAGCCAATCCTTTGTATGATGGTCAAATTCTCTAGATTGAGGCAGAGCAACTTGTCCAAGTATAATGAAGAAAAATTGAGTGAAATGCACCATGTATTTTCTGTAATAAAGGAGAGGGGACAGGATGGTCTGGAGTATGTCTTGTGGAATTGCATCATGTCAGCAAAATCTGTTCACATCTAGACCCATTTGAGTTGCACGTCTTGAGCAAAGTCTTCTGTTAATTCTGGTTCTAAAGCTACTTAGCTTTCTTATGTCCAGTGCTGTCCCTCTTTACAACCCAGCAGGGGGTAGCTTCCAGCAGGGTATCAGGTGTTGTGCGAATACGTGGTCTCAGTAGTAAGTGGGGCTAAAGATCAGGGGCTCAGAAGCAAATCGGTAAGAGTTTTTGCATGTTAAGCTTCTACTTATCCTTCTGGTTTTCTGACAAGTGAAGTAGAGCAGATTTACAGCCCGCAGATCTTCTAGATAATTGAAAACATACTGGTCTGCCCACAAGAACTAGACTAACTTGTGTGCCTAGCAAGACAGCTCATCTGGTTGGGTTTTTTGTTGCCTTTTTTTTTTTTTTTTTAATCTAGAGAGGCTCTTCTGGCTTTGGAGCCGAATCTGAGCAAAGCCACACCCTTCAGGTCTATAGCTTTCATAGCTCTGGTTTGGCTTTATTTTATGGGAGTGGATTATCCTGTCTAGACTCCTGCTTTGACTTGGAAGCCAAAATAGAAGCAATAAAGCTAGTTGGCTGCTTAGTGGGTGACAAGCCTTCTCTGAAGTCCTCTAATTTGTTCGGGTGCTCTTCCCTTGCACCCTCTCCTGCCTCTTCCACTGCACCTCGGTAAACTTTGTGAGTTGCAGATACGGTTCTGCTAAATTTAGAGTGCCAGATGCTTTAAATAAGCCTGAGTACAGCTATCAGTTACACAGAGATCTGTTTCAGTCAGGCACATCCCTCTGGGGAGGGACTTGCACTTTTTGAAGCTGAATGAGACAGATTCGCACAGCATGAAGCTCAGAATTTCTCCCTATTCTCCCTGATGCCAGCTCTAAACTGGTGTCCGATGCTTGCTGTTACCTGTGACTCCTCACAAACTGTGTGACTCCTCACAAACTGTGACTCTGGAAATTGGCTTTTATGAGCTATCATCCTCTGTAGCAGTTCTGCATTACTATAGCGCAGGAGGCAAATACAGCCTTGCAGCCTACAGAAATGCTATGTCTTGTTTAACCTGTGGTAATTCCAATCTGAATTTAAGCCACTATCAGAAAAATAGACTGTGCAAATTGCAGCTGCAAAGGCTGAAGACAGAGGCATGCAGCTGCAGTATAATTAATGGGATTGCATTTGGTCCTGAAAAAGGTTTTTTTTTTTTTTTTTTTTCTGGCAGGTACTTG
The DNA here is from genome assembly GCF_011077185.1 of Oxyura jamaicensis. Classification (NCBI taxonomy): domain Eukaryota; kingdom Metazoa; phylum Chordata; class Aves; order Anseriformes; family Anatidae; genus Oxyura; species Oxyura jamaicensis. The sequence goes on from NC_048893.1 coordinate 82,495,386, forward strand.
AAGGATCTTAGAGCAGTGCATGTGAGAGCAGGAGTGTTGGTGCTCATGCTCTGGGCATGGATCCAGTTTCAGTAACTACTCCTTGTCACCTCTGTCAATTCCTACATCCATCGGGATTTTGTGAATCATGCTTTGCTCTGACGTAGCGGGTGGTGTTGCTGTGCACCTCACCTCACCAGCAAAGTCTAGGTGTGTGTGTTCTCAGCAGCTGAGCTGCAGGATGTTGCAGTTGGGAGAAATGCAAGTGTAGGATACGTCTGGAAAATACTTCCAGTAGAGATGGGGAAAAGCTACTGGGGTTGTACAAAGTGCCAGTTTGCATTTAGAGTGCTGTGAGCAGTTTTGGTCAACCATGTTTAAGGAAAATTAATCTGAAGGGGTGCAGAGAAGAGCTGGCATGACAATAGAGCAATTAAGAGCCAGTCATAAAGAAGGAGACTGGGATCTTGGCTTTAGGTCAAGATCAGGAAAGTTGAAAGAGGGCACAGTAGCTGTCTGAGAAGCCAGGCTGTGGGGTGGGGTGTGTTGCCTCACATCAACTGCTGAATCAAATGAGCAGTGCAGAAGAGCATGTGGGTGACTTGAATACATTCAGGGTGGCAATTGTAAGAAAGACTATGAGGATAATGATGACTTGGGAACAGCATTGCAATGGAAGGTGTCTAAGAGGCTCCAGGGGCTGGTACTAGATCAGCACCGTGTATAATAAGGCATGATGTGATGAGCCATGAGTCCCTTGTTCCTCCCTGTTAAAACTAACTGCACGGGGTGTTGGGCCTGCAGTGCTCCAGAAGCTGTGATGCCTAAGTTGGATACGATTGACTGTTGCCTCTTGTATGGGGTGGTATTTGAGATGCAGGATGAGAGTAGTAAGTCTGTATCTTCTTAAGAATATTATTGGAATAATAGAATAAAATAACTCCTTAAGGGTGGACGTGTCCCTTCTGAGTGCTTCAGGTTCTCTCACGATAATCTGAGCTCATGATTATATTTTTTTCCTTGCAACAGTAAAGGATAGGTATTTGTGGTATGGCCTGTGCTGAGCTGGAATATGCAGAACTGACCTAATCTAACTGATAGAGGAAATTTGTTACTGGTTTGACTGAAAGTAACTTGAGAAAACAGGTCTACTTGTGCCTAGCTTTCTTAAAAAAAAAAAGTCAATACAAAAGCTACTGCAATTACTCTAGTGGAAAGAAAGGAGTGGCCAAGTGGTGTACTTTGAAACTAAGGACTTAAAACAACCCCAGCCTCAAAAGATCTGAGACAAAGTACCTGTAGCAAAGTGCACGCTGTTCCATATGTGATAAGGTAGAGCACAAAATCATCTACTCACTGAGTTATTCCTGTGCTCCTCTTGCATGGCTCTTGCAGAAGCAGTTTAAACTGGGGTAAGCTAGCACTTCTGCTCAAGAAGCAGTTCTGCCTCTGGCAGATTTTTTTCCTCTATGTTGGCAGAAGATTTTGTGTGGTGAACTCAACTGGGGGACTGATGTGGGTTAAAACTAAACTTTTCTTTTTTGGCTAAGTTAGTTTTAATTGGGGTTGGTTCACCACATTGTTGCACGAACCTTTGTGCCAGTAAGAGGGTGGAAATAAGTGGCTTGGGGACAGCAAGAGTGCTGCTTTCAGCAGCAGGGAAAGCTTTCACTTGCTTTTACTTGAGGCCCCAGTGGCACTCTTGCTGTGCTGTTTTCCAGCAAAGTGAACTCTCATGATGTGGGTCTTCCTTTCCATTGGCTCATTTAGTTTACTTATTAAAGGTGTGTAATAGATGTGGTGTTGATTTAATCAGCTAGTGCTATATGTTAATGTAATTTATGGTTTGAGTACATAATGTTTAAACAGATGTACTTAGCATACTGATTTATGCTTCCTGTGGTGGTTCTCAAACGTCTTTCATATTATCCTCCAGGATAACTTGCTGGCCCTGCTGCAATTCTCAACCCAGGAGGAAGCAGCTAGTCACAGAGCAGAGGAGGTAGGCAGGAGGAGATGGCAGGAGGCGAGTAATGAATGTGGCAAGTGGTGACAGAGGGATGGGGTGCCCAGGGGCTATAGGAAGGAAATCAGTCAGCAGTACATTTCAGCCACTTGCTGCTGGAACTGTTTCTCTGGCCTGACCACTTGAGAGGTTATGTCTTGGTTCAGCAGCTATGAGCAGCCTTAAACTCTCCTTCTGCCTTTCCTTACTCATTTTTCCTGTCTGGAACCTTCCTGGGGAAGGCCATGTCTTTATCAGACATCTTATCAAGGGCAGTTAGGATTGAGATACCCTAATCCTTCTGTGACTTCATCAGAAATACTTCACAGTGCCTGTCCCACTGTTTTCTAATGCTTGATTTCTTGCTTCATCTATGACTAATTTGAAAGTAATATCAGAAAGCACGCATTACTAGCTAGGAGTCTGTTGGAGACTTTTGCCAAAGTGTAAAGTGGGAGTTGTTCTGCAATAACTTCACCATGAATTCATTGTAAAAGCTCAGGCTAGTTAGTGATCTTTTGGACAAGTGGCCTAAGCTTTCAGGGGACTGAGTGTGAATGAGGCTTTTCTCTTCTCCTACTGACCATCTACTCTGCATCTAGTCTGATCTAACTGGGCACGTGGGACCTGCTCCCTTTGGTTTCCACTCTGATGCAGACTGCAGCAAAAAAGGCCTTCTCTTTGCACTTAGTATGAGATTACTGAGGCGTTCTACTTGAGCACAGCACTCATGGACACTAATACATGTGGGAACCTCGCATGTTGTGGTTTAATTTCTGCCCTTTGTGAGGAAAGGCGGCAGCAGTGCTGGCTGGGATGAGGCAAGGATGCAAGTTGCTTTCAGTGTGTCTGAAGAAGCCCTGCCATGGTAGGCTGAACAGCTGTGCCAAGCTGGGCATAAAACAAGTGTTAGTTACCTCACTGTCTAATAACTTTGCTATCATTTGATAGCAGGCTTGTTTACTGTGTAGTACTTCTGTGCTGTGAGGAGATCATCCCTTACGAGCTCAGTGCTTCATGTTGGAATATAAGTTCTCAAAAGGGCTTGCACAAGTGGTGAAACCTGAAGAAATGAATCCTACTATTGAGAGCAAAATAATCTAGAAGGTGGAAGAAGTTGTAAAACAAAGAGATGGTGGCAGTAGGAGCCATGGAAGATGGATACTGCTTACTATTTGAGCAAGGCATATTGGTTTGTAGCTAGAAACTTCAGCGATATATCCTGCTGCGGCTTTTAGTATGCCTGAGTATGTTGGCATAGGTAAAGTCTGTAAGATTATGGAGACTGGTTTCTTCTGTCAGTCCTGAGATCACTGTTGGAGAACATACTGTCCAGTTCTGGTGAGAGGTCTCTTGAGAGATTTCTGTGTAACAGGGCAGAGCTCAGGAATGAACTACAAGCATTCATGCTTTAGAAATGCCCCTTGCATTGGGGGGGAGGGAGGGGGGGGAATTCACCTGTTCATTGTGATTTGGGGAAGATGAGGAGCTGCCTGGAAAAATCTGTAGGCACCCATACTGGCACAAGATGCTTGACACGAGAAGATTTTTAATCTGTTTGGTAAATACATGACAAAAGGTTAGACTTTGTATTCAGCAAGGTTCAATATGCAAGTACTATCATTAGTTCTTTGTAGTTAGGATAATTGGAACATACTAGTCTGGAGAACTGCACACTCATCGATAATCCGCTAGTTAAGGCCAGGTGGTTCTCCAAAAGGGAAGCCTTGCCTATGAATTGTTCGTCTTTTGCAGGGCTCACTAGGTAGAGTGAGATCTGTGTCAGAGCAGGCAGTGGTGGTCCTTGGTGCATGAGGCTGAAATAACTTTGCAGAACAGGAGGCTGTGGTTCTTGCTGTAAAAGAAAAGGAGAGAGGTGGGTGTGAGGGCAAGTTAGGCTTCTTGAAGTAATTGTTAAACTCATTGTTCCTCTAATTTTTTCTGTTAATTGCTCTGAAGCCTGCATAAGTGCCTAGAAAGCACTGGATATCTATCACCGTCATTGGTAGTGGCAACTAAAACTACCTGGAGTGCTAATTGTTTAAGGTGTTTTTTGATGCATAATCGAAGTCAGTTAATAAAGCAGACAAAGATTATACTCAGCATTGTTGGTACAGTTTTTGAAGGAAAAATGCTGTTGGTTATTATCTCTTCTTTGCTTTACTTATTATGTAAATTAAACTGAGCTGTTGTGCCCTAGGCATCAACCTATTTGAAAAAAAAGCTGACTAGGCACAAGGCGTTGGAGATGGAAAGCAGCTATGTATTACTAGAAGTAATGTTGAAGACTGGCATACAAGGATTTCATAAAACTGCCTTTTTTGAAAACGTAATTTTTTAAAAAAAAAGTAGCAAACAACATCTTTAACAGTGTTTGGGCAGAAAACAATCTGCCTGTGTGTTTGGTAAAGCAAGGTTGCAGATGAACCTAGAATTGTGTATATTTCTAACTCTGTATGCATTGGCTTTGTTCCTGCCTGCATCTTCTGATGACTATTGTAGAAAGATGCTGCTTAGCTTATCTTTTATTTTTCATTCTAGTAGTCCTTGTGAAAATTGACTACCTGCCCCCAAAGAAATGGGCTTGGGGAATATGAACAACTATTTTTTTCTGCAATATGCTTCTGGATATGATGCAGTGTTTTTACCAGGAAGTTAGTCTCATAAAAGGGAAAAGCTTGGAATGCTTCTTCTCAGCATAATTTATCGCAGTACTGGTATTTCAAGTCTGTATTTCTCAGTCAACAGGAAGAATGACTTCAGTGATGATCATAATTGATGCGTGTGCCACCCTGAAAGTGGCACTCTTACATATTAACAGGCTTAATAGGAGTTTGATTCTGCACGCAGTATTGCTGCATTTTAGAGACAGATGTGTAATACTAATCTCTCTAAGCATAAATTTTATATAGATAGGTGGTAGAATTAAGGCTGTCTTTGAAGCATGGGTGAAGACTTTATTTTCTTGGTATCTATCTAGCCTCTTGTCACTCCCAAGATTTATTTCTCTATTGTAATGTTCCTACAGGGGTAAGTATTCTCCTGAATGTTCTGCTGTCTGCCAACCCAATAAAACACATGTACTATATAGTATGTGAGTGTTAAGTGTGGCCTGAGAAACTTCTGACTGCATAGCACTATTTTTTGAGTTAAATCAGCTACTAACGAAAGAGTTGATTGTATGAACACTGTAGTTCAGATATGCTTTGAGCTGATTCTTAGACAGGACAGTTCTCTAAACATAAAGTAACTCATTTTTGCTGTCCATAGAAATTTTGGAGTGTGTCAGATGTTAAGCATGTTTTGGTTTGTTCCAGTAGCCGGATCGAGCTGGGAGATGTGACGCCACACAACATTAAGCAGCTGAAGAGGCTAAACCAGGTCATTTTTCCTGTGAGCTACAATGACAAGTTCTACAAGGATGTACTGGAGGTTGGCGAACTAGCCAAATTAGGTACAAACACCTTTGCCAGTAATTGTGGGCTGTGGTGGCAGAAATGCTCATCGTTGCTGTCCTTAACGGTTTTGAATTGCAGATCTTTCTATTTTGTTGTTTAACATAATGAGAAATAACTGCTTGGGAACCTTTAAAAGCTGCAGTACCAACCTCAAAGGGTTTGTGTTCTAAATAGCTTGCATTTCACTGGGAATAGACGTGTTTTCTGTTACAGCAGAAAATGATGTTTGCAGCCAGCTTACCTTCTGAAGTCATTGCTAGTTGGTTTTAACTGAAATAAACCAGCCACTGTGTCAGAGCACTGCTGGTAATTTCACTCAGTGTTGGCCATGATCTGATTTTATCTGGGTGGGGGAATTAGCAACAGGGAAAGAAGGAAGATAAAGGGCTTTAAATGAAGGAGTTGCATGTGCGGTCTGAGTCTTGTGGCTGATAATGCTTTGTTTCTCTCCCTGGTAGCCTACTTCAATGATATCGCAGTGGGAGCGGTGTGCTGTAGGGTGGATCACTCCCAGAACCAGAAGAGACTGTACATCATGACACTTGGATGCCTGGCACCCTACCGAAGGCTAGGAATAGGTAAGGAGTTCTTTTGTGTCTGAGTTATCAAAGAAACAAGATTTTGGTGCAGCTATTGAAATTCCTTTTTTAGTTTTTTTCTACTTTAACTAAGATAGCCCAAGATTGTGCACTTCCAGAGCAATGATTTCTTTAGAAGGAACACTGGGGAGAGAATGATTTATGACATGCTCTTGCTTTCTTGCCTTTCAGAAATTAACTTTATTTGTAGAACTTTCTAATTCAGTAATTCAGATTCTTTTAATCACATCATCCTGTGATGTAAACACAGCTTTTATAGATATGCAAATTGAAGCAGAGATACCATGAAATAATTTGTCAGAGGTATGCAGCCAGTATGCAACTCATGTAGAATATCCTAGTTCAGTTGGAAGGGACCTACAAAGATCATCTAGTCCAACTGCCTGACCACTTCAGGGCTCACCAGAAGTTAAAGCTTATTACAGAGGGCATTATCCAAATGCCTCTTGAACGCTGACATCCATGGGGCATCAACCACCTCTCCAGGAAGCCTGCTCCAGTGTTTGACCCACCCTCGTGGGAAATAAATTTTCCCTAATGTCCAGTCCGACCCTCCCCTGGCACAGTGTTGTGTTGTTCCCATGCGTCCCATCATTGGTGACAGGAGCAGAGGCCGGCACCTTCTCTGCACTTCCCCTCCTTGGGGAGCTGCAGAGAGCCGTGGGGTCACCTCTCAGCCTCCTTTTCTCCAGATGGGGCAACCCAGGTGTCCTCAGCCTCTCTGCATGGGACATATGTCCAGCCCTTCTGCCAGCATTGTTCCCTTCCTCTCAATGCTTTCAAGTACATTAACAACCTTCTTGTATTGCTGAGCCCAGAAACACAGCTGTCCTTCATTGGGTCACTTCTTCAGTATTCTAAATGATGGCTTTTTGCTATTTTTTTGTATTATTCTCCCACTGCTGATTATTGCTACTCAGGTGTAGTACCTGTTTTCTGTCTATACAGCAATGAGTATTTCTCAGTATTGCAAATCTGCAGGCCAAGTTAATTAAAACCTTATAGTACTAGCAACTTGCTTTGAAAACCTGAAACCAAGAAAACTATTTTAAATTTTACTAGTTTTTTGTCAGAAAAACTTAGCAGTGCTCTTGCATATTTTATCTGAGTTTGAGACCTTGAAGCTTGTATTTAGATAAGGTGCTTTATTCTTGTGCTTATGGGCTGTTTTTTTCTCCAGAGAAATAAAGAGTAAAATTGTGGGTAGAATTTTGTGTACAGAAAGATGAAGTATTTGTATCATATTTTATTTGCCTTTCCTAGTTCTAGTAACCTCTTCATGAATGCAGCAGTGGAGAAAAATCATAAGCTATTTAGAGAGCTGATTTATCCAAAGTTGGTACATCTATAATTATAAGAGTATCTCATTCACAGTGATGGCTTTGCAACATGTATTTCTTAAAACTGATGCTTTTTGCAGTTCAAATTTGCTGGCTGAAGTTTGGTGCTCACAGATGACATCGCTATTAAATTTTATTTTCTGATTTTAGAACACAGTGCCGATGTCATCAGTGCATTCTCTTTCATTTTAGCCTACCTATGGTTAACCTGCCTCTGCTCAAGAAAGCTCTTATTGATTGTGTGCTTCTGGTTTTAAGTATTTCTTTACCTTTTGGCAGGAACTAAAATGTTGAATCATGTCTTAAACATCTGTGAAAAAGATGGCACTTTTGACAACATCTATCTGTAAGTAAATGAGTTGCACCCATACATTCATGGAGAATGAGAGGGGTACTTGGGAACATAGGGAGGGAGATCCAAAAGCATTTTAGCATCTATTTCAGTGGGATCGTGAAATGTCTTTCCTTGTAAATGCTAACAAGAAAGCGGGGGATTGTATTCTGAGCTGCCTGTGTGATGCAGAGAAAACCAAGAGCTTGCTTGCTTTACAACAGCTTCTCTAAATTTGCTGAATTTGAAAGTAGTTTAGTTTATAAAGTGATAATCTTTAACAATTACATTGCATGATTTGGAAAAAAAGTGATAAGTTTTCCATTTGAGGACAACACTACAGTTAAAAAAAAAAGTAAGTCTTGCATGTAGTTCTGAGGCATTTGCTGTCTGTTTTACGATGTTAATGTGTTAGACTATCAGCACAGGTGCTTGCAAGCCCTCTAGGTTCATACCCGGTAGCAAGCCAAACTGTTTATTCCCATTCTTGTGGTGTGACAGGTCAGCTGTTTGTGCAGCAACACAGTAAACTTGGTCCATGACCTGACCCAGCTGGGGAAAACTGGTTTTTAGCATTTTGGTTCTGGGGTGGGTTAAAAAAAAAATCAGCTACTTGTCTACATAAGCACTTGGCGTGATAACAACATGTGGGGTACTAGGGCAGAGGACTGGGCTGCTTGAGAGGGTGCTACTATCTTAATAGATCCCAGTGGAAATAGAGCCTGTAATCCATGGATGCCAGAGTTTTGCTTCCCCTCACTGTTGGTTGCACGCTTCTGCTTCTTCCTGTGCATTGGCATCTGTGTGATTACCAAGTGATCCAATACATATTTAACCAGATCACTTCTCTGAGCCAGTTTTTTCCCTGCCTGTCACTACCTGGTTGTACCAGCACAGGCACTGGGCACTCCTGGGGCTTATCCCACAGCAGCCGTGGCTTAGATGCACTTAGGCTGCCACAGAACTGCACCCTGAGCTCTTGCCAGGACTGAAGATGTGCAGTGAGGAGTGTTTCATACACTGATATCACTGTAAATAGAGTGACTTTCTCCTCAAGCTGAGTCCTACTTTGCCAAGAAGGTGCAAATACTCTACTAGTGTAGCTCTGTGTCTCCTCTGTAAGAGGAGCAGGTATTTTAAAGAGGAGTTTGATTAAAGCTGCTTTTGGCTTATATTTCTGTTCTCTCTCAGAGGAAGTGGTAATGAATTCTCTCTCAGATGCCTGCTAATTGGCACAGGCTTTCTTTTTTGCACATTACTGTGTGCACAGCAGAGGAACTGTTTGCTGTTTTTAATTAAAAAAAAAATCCTTCATAACCCTTCTTTCAGTTTGCCAGAGTGGGATTCTGGGATGATAATAAATAGCTATGATAATAAATAGCTTCTATGATAATAAATAGCTCCCACAGTTGGGCACAACAAAATTATTTGATTGGCCTGTTGGTTTTACTGCTCTCTGCTTGTGCCTCTACAGACTGAACATACTTACGCAGTGTAGGCACCCACTTTGATATCACTGGCAAAATTTGTTGTTATGAAATTCACTTTTAGATACTTGGTGTTTATGGGACTTGACACTAACATCTTTTGTTTTGCTCTGCTGTTACTTCTGGAGTTGCTTTGGTTCTATGGTTATGCAGCACGTTGTCATGACAAAGTGATTCATGAGCTTGTGCAGCGTCCACTGAATTTGGGGAGTATTTGATGAATACCTTTTGCTGAGCCAAGCTTTTTTTTTTTTTTTTGGTAGAACTTGTGCAAATAAATGCCCTAGTTGCGTAGAGGGAAGAACTAGTAGCTGTTTGTTTTGGAGGCCTTCAAATTCTGGGAATACACTGGAGCAAGATCTGTAAAACCTGAGGGGGAGGGAAGGGAGGAGGAATCTGTAAGTCCATAGGGCTTCTTTGTGCCGACTCTTTTTTTGTGAGGGGAGAAGCTCAGTTAGCAATGAGCAAAGAGTTAAAATCATATCAAATGGTATGTTAGTGCAATCACCAGTTTTGTGTTACAGTGTATAGTGATCATCACTCAGACAACTGTTTTGGGCCATCTAAGAAGTGTTTCTAAAATAAATTTTAAAATGTCTCAAACTTTTTATATGTATTTCTACAAAATATCTATCACTTCTAAATTAAGAAAAGTTGGAATTACACAGTAATACTGCAGAGTTTCTCTACTATTTGTGTTCTTTAAAATAGTTTTACTGAGGGGAAGTATTTGCCAATTCTCAGAACAATTGCTCTGGGTCGTCTAGTAGCTGTGTTTGCTCAGGATTAAATTGAGAAGATCAAAACTTTGAGTCCTGAACTACACAATCATTCTTGTCTCTATCTAGATAATTCCTTTTCTTATCTTGCTTATATTCTTTATTCTTTCTTCGCAGTATTGATGCACAATTGTGTACCACAGAATTCTGATATGCCTCTCCTCCTTTCTGTCCCAGGCATGTCCAGATCAGCAATGAGTCAGCAATTGACTTCTACAGGAAGTTTGGCTTTGAGATCATTGAGACGAAGAAAAACTACTACAAGAGGATAGAGCCGGCAGATGCTCATGTGCTGCAGAAAAACCTCAAAGCCCCTTGTCTTGGCCAGAATGCAGATGTGCAAAAGACCGACAACTGAACAAAACCCCAACGAACACTTTCTTGCACTTGCTTGTCGCCAAATAAGGAAAGAGAGGCCTATTGATTTTTTTTATTATTCCACCCCTTCTTAATTTTTTATCTTGACCTCTCTCCAACAAAATGTAATGCTTCTTCCAAGGATTGTCAGATCAAGGGGTTTTTTGATCTTTTTATTTTTAGGGGTGGGAAGAGGTGTGCAGATCTCTTTAGTCGGAGGTGCGGAGGGCTTGAGCAGGTCACCCTGATGACAAGCTTCCTTCAGAGAATTAATCTATTTCAGTAAGCAGAATGTAAATCTGAGGTGGGGGAAAAGGAACAGCAATATCTTGTCCTTTGATTCCTACATGATCATGTTTTTTTATAACCTACAGGGTACTTTACTCCTCCCAGCTTTTGAATGTTACTTCAGTACTTCCCACTCTTCCTCTTAATTCCCCCCACCTCAAAAAAAAGTATTTTTAGTTTTTCCCAATATTTTTGAGTATGGCTTTTTCCTCCATCTTTTGCTGAGAAGGGCGGGCTACTTTACCATACCTTTTTATTCTGCCTGGGCTGTTCTTTTTGAATGCGCTTTTTTTTTTAAAAAAAAAAAAATAATAATAATCCTCACCCAAGCTGGTGCTACATTTCTTAACTGACTAAGAGGAGGGTTTAGATTGGTCTTTGTTTTTTCTTATCCTCACTTAACAAATTCCCAGCAGACTTCTGCCAGAGTAAGAACTATAGCTGGTGTTGGCAAGAGTAAACCTTTTTTTTTTTTTTAAAAGAAAAAAAGAATCCTGAGGCAAGATCCTTGTTCTAAAAATGGCTGAAATGCTGTCGGGCTCGTTGAAAGTTAATTTTATCTGTGTTGTTGGAACAGGAAAAGTGATTGTGACCATCTACTCACTTTAATCACATAAAGCAAGCACCTGTCTCCAGGTAAATTTGCTACGGATGCTAAATCTGTGGTGACAAATGGATGAGGCAGGGGTTGAGGAAGCCAGGTAGCACGGTTGAAAACAGAAGTAAGAATCTGACCCTAATCACATAGTTTTGCATGGGTCCCCTGGATTTGCTTGGGAGTGGCTTGGCTTGCTGTGTTTGTGCTCCTTCGGGAGGAGGTGGTTTAAAAACTGCACGTTTTGCTCCTTAGAAGATTCTTTTCCCCTTTTCTCCTGCAGCTGTAATAATGCAGTTCTCCTCTCATGAGAGGGTGTTCATGGAGCACTGGAGAAAGCAGCATATTCTAGACCTTTTTATGGGTTTAGAAAATAAGCTGAATGGCTTCTTCCTAGTACTGTAACCTCAAGGCCACAGTAAACTCTATTAAGCTCTGCTTTGCATTCTTTCATGCTTTCTGTGTGAACATCAGTGTTCCTTTCTATGCACTGATGTCAGTAATTTTACGTATGCCAATACAAATACCAATTTGAGCTTGGACTCTTCTCCAAGCATCTGGGAAAGTGCACTGAGCTGAGACAACACCAACCTGCCCCATTCCCCAAGGAGATATAGAACTGCATTCCTTTCCTGTTTGAGTTTTTTTAAGTTTGATCCTGCATCTTGAATTCATCCACTTTGAAAGCCTCCAACCTGTAGTGCGCATTGCAGCATACATCTTGTGAGTAGGTGCTGTCCCGTCGTTTGAAGGTGACATGGGAACCAAGGATTTCAAGATGAGAGCTGTAATAAGGGAAGGGATGGTACCCCTCATTACACACTGTGTGGTCTTTGATACCTGAGGCTTGACTATACAAGCTGCTCCAGAATTACTGCTACTTTCCCAGAGCTGTGGATCGTTCATTGACGTGCATCTGGACAGACCTATGCAGGGAAATGGCTACTCTCTTTGCTGGGTTTGCACTAATTGAGTCTTGGTGATGGGCAGATGTCTAACAACAAAAGCCCCTCTGCATGGCCTGGGCACACCTGTGTTTGCAGCACTTGGTAGCAGACTCTGGCCAGGAAGCTGCACGCCAGTTTCTTTGGCCAGAGGCAGCCTACTTTTGACAAAAGCTTATTTTTAGGACCTGCTTGCACTGGTAATGTTGGCAGTTCCAGCATCTTCCTAGAAGGGGATGTACTGAAGCACAATTAGCTTGTCATATGCCAGCATAGTTTCCCTGGCCATCTGTAGACCAAATCAAGAGAAGTATGTGGCAGGAGAGAGAGATAGTATTGTACTTGAGGATGTTTGCGCAGCACAGCTGTAACTCAGACCATAGCTGCCTCTGGTGCCAAGCAAAGTGCTCTTCATTCTTCTAGAACTAAGTGGTAAGTGTTTGGGTTGGGTAGATGGGTGTGGGGATATGAACTCTTAGGATTTGCTGTTGTCGTAGGCTTCCACAAATTGGTGTGTTTCACAGACCGTTTTCCTTCAGGTTTAAAAGTACGAGTCTGATGTCTGAACTTACTTGGATTAACCTTTGTTTCTGTCTCTTTGCTTTGGGCTGCCATCATTCTATGAATGTATCCCTGAAAACAATTCTTAGAGCTCCTATTCCACAGCAAACCTTCCTCATTGTAACTTCTGATGAGATGTATTGTAGGAGGTGGAAGAAAGAGTAACCACGCATCTAAGACTCCTTTTCCCAGGCTAGTAATCCTGGAAGACGGTTGTTGAATCTTGAATACAAGGTTTAATCTAAATCTCTTAGAAAGCTGTGTTCCCTGTACATGGGTGAGAGTGAAGATCAGTAGTTCTAATGACAAACAGTTGCATTAGTGTATCAGCTGTGTGGCTGTAGGAGGACAATGCCATAGTGCTGTTCTTCCACAGACACTGAAACTGTGTGAAGTATGAGCTTACTGCAGAGAACTTGAGTTACTTTATATTTTGCTGCAACAAGACTTCCTTTTAGCTCAAAAATGATGACTTATAATGGCTTATGAACAAATATTTTTTTTTAAGTTAGGAGTTTAAGTGGAGAGAGGAAAAAAAAAGCCACCAGCATTTCCTGTTCTGGATGAAGATGTAGCAAGAAAAAGGTATGCAACTAGCAGCTTTAGAGCATAAGGTGTGTGTGTATGAGCGTTATTCCTGAACCTCTGCAACCAGTTTTGTCGTACGTGGATTGAAGTATGAAGATGATACCTACAAAGAGACTCCTATTAGAGGACACCATGCTACAGGGGAAAAAGAATCATCCAGGAGAGATATCCCTCATTTTTGGGAGGGGGAAGGGAGAGAATTTATTTTGTGTATACAGATACTGGTTGAGTTTACATGATGCAGCTAATGGTTAAACCTGCCAACTAAATATGACATACTGTTACAATTGAAACAAACTTATGTGATATTTTGTTAATTCTTGATGGTGCCCTGTGATGTCTAGTAAAAATTTGATCCCCCAAACATCCATTGTTACATTCTCCCCCATGTTGTAATCAAGGGTCAGCTGTTATCCACAAAGTCTGTGTTTTGTAAAGTGTTTGCTGACTTGGATGTTTCTTTTGAATTTGCGACTGCTTCCTGATTAATTTGGCTGAGACCACCCCTGGTCTCTTGAGTTTAAATTTAGTTAAAGGTATGCTGTTTGCAGTTTACAAATGCATTCTCAATGTTACAATTTAAGTTGCAGGGGGAGCAAATTCTTTACAAATAAGATGGTCCATTTTAAATCTATATCATTGCCCTTGTTGTACATCAGGAGCATGTTTTTGTTTTTCTCAAACTCTTTAGAAATACCGTTCAGAATAAACGTGCACTATTTGAGTTATGTCACTTATGACTTGTTGTGCATTTTTTGCAGCCCAGCTGTGTCCTTCTGAAATCAGATACAGAACATTCTTCCAAAGTTTCACAAACTAACTGTGAAGATTTCTAACATAAACTGTAAATTAGGCTGCTATGTGATGAATGCTATGTGATGAATGCCATGTGTGTCTGATGACTGAGGAAAGTGGGAGTTGTTTGTTTTCCCTGAAGTCATGAGCCTTTTCTCAGAAATCCTCAGCGTTGTGGGGTAGAGGGAAGAAGGAGAGGAATTAGAACTGTCCTGGACTACTTTTGCATCAAATAGTGAGCGGCCTTGAAACAAACAGATCAGGCATCAAGAGCATAGTGTTTTATAGTTAAGTTATAAATAATACATAATAATTTATCTGAGTTAAACTCAAGCTTTTTCTAGGTTAAGTATTTTTAAAGTATTGAAATTAATTGCTAGCTATCACCAGTTAGACAACCTTTGTAAAGTAATTTATTGTAGTATGTGGTGAGTGTTCTTCAATACTGATCTTTTTTAGAAAGGTATGTAAGTAAAAACTCACCTTCTTAACTATTATAGTTCCATCTTCTCTTACAGACATTTTTAAACTAATTTTTCAGCTCCTTCCGTGCTTTGAAGTGCCACTTATAGAGTGATGTATTGTGGTACACTTTTTTGGGGGGACAGAATGTAACCCCAAGTATGTTATAGTGTATCTGCTTATGGAGATTGCTTTATCAGTGGTTGGAGTCTGTAATCATTAGTATACCATGCAAAAGTAAAGCTCAGACTGCAGATGACTGAATTCTTCAGCTGCTGCTAGCAGCTGTCTTCCCTGACCTCTACTGGAGGGCCTAGAAGGCACAGCTGGAGGTCTGTCTGGAGAGCAACCTTCATTCACTTTAGCCTCACAAGGCAGCTGCAGAAGCTGGAAGACTTGCTGTACTTCAAACTGCCTCAGCATTCCAAACCACTCTGCTTATTTTGATCTCTTCGATGTTTATTTCCTTTTCTGTTCTTGTCCCAGTCAGCTCTCCAATCAGTCTGTAAAGTTTCAGATGACTCAGTTACTCCTTTACAGGGAAACTAGTGAATACCCCTGATGGTTCACGTTGCCCTCTTCTACAGATTAGGTGGCTCTGCTGCTAGCTGAAGGCGTGCAGTTACCTGCCACCAGTATTCAATACTCAGGTATTTACATGGTACTTGTAACAACTTGTGGTGTGCTATGATCTCTTTTAGCACTTTGCATTTGTTTGTTACTGAGGTGATGTATTCAAAGAACAATTATAATGCCATTATCTAATTGAGTGGTAAATCAACTCATTTCATATGGAAAACTGGGGTTTCTTTCCTATACTGTGTACATAACCTTACGTGCTGGGTGTACTTTGCTTCTCTGGCACCCAGTATTGGAAGGTTCATCCGCCATTCCTCATCCTTATCCTTACTAAACTCCATTAAACTTTACCTTACTCTACTCCCTTTTTTACAGTACAGTAGTGTTGAAGAAGATGGACCCCAGCATAGACTTTTGTGGGACTCCACTGTTGGCTTCCCACTGACATGAAAACTCATCTCTTATTCCATACCTTGTCATTTCTGACTTTCAATCAGATTTTAGCCCTGTAAGGATAGTATCCTCTGATGTAGCTCTGATTATTTAAGTGTTTGGACAGACCTCTCTTACTTTAGGGTTCATTTGTAGTCCCTTTGGATATCCACCAAACAAATTTCCATTGTCTATGGGCTCATCTACTCCTTTTCAAGTAATTAATGTGGTTTGGTAAGGCAGGCCTTTCCCTTACAAAAATACTGGTAATGGGCATAGCATACAGAAAGGCTTTGCAGGAGCACCTCGGGGTGAGCCATCAGCAGAGTATTGTATTCTGTTCCTTGCTCTTAACACCTTCCCATAGGTGTTCTCCAAATGTTTTCAACCCATCTGGTCCAGCTGTTTTGTTTTCATCCATCACCGTAACAGCAAATCATCTCATCTACTCGATGCAGAACTTTGATTATTTGTGCAAAAATTTATTGTTTTAAGCTAACAGATGTTAGCAGATTGCTGATCCTAACCAATTTCTTGCTGTATGCGATTTCACCTGTGACTTTGCTGGCTTCTGGCTTCCTGTAACTGTACAGCGAGTGCTGAACCCTGCTTGGGTGATGTGAGGATTTCAGGGAGCACTCCAGGGCACCGTCGGGTAGCAACAAGTAAACTTGTTTTTCCCAAAACTTGGCTTTCCTGGCTTGGATGAGGGCTGCCTTTTTAAGGAAAATCCTTTTTTTTTTTTTAAAAAAAAAAAAAAAGGAAGGTAAGGATGTTACCCTTTATATGTAAGTGAGTGGGGTGTGTCGGGCAGCTAATTAGGGGTGCTAATTGCAGGGGGGTGGTGGGGAAGGGTAAGGAGTCCGAGGCCAGTGTTTAATGACAGAAACAACTTTATTATTATTATTTATTTATTTTTTTATCTGTCACATTGGTATTCTGTGAGCAGAACGTTTTAAAAGGGGGAGAAAGCAACATTTTATTTTATTTTTAACTTTGCCAGCCCCCCGGCTGTGGTCCCGGGGCCGCCCCCCCCCCCCGCGGGGGGGGGGGGGGGGGGGAGCGGACGCCCTGAGGTAACGGCCGCCCGCGCGGGGCGGGGCCTCCCGGCAGCTGCTTCCCCTTTAAG
This sequence comes from Oxyura jamaicensis, assembly GCF_011077185.1. Lineage (NCBI taxonomy): Eukaryota > Metazoa > Chordata > Aves > Anseriformes > Anatidae > Oxyura > Oxyura jamaicensis. The sequence goes on from NC_048893.1 coordinate 82,512,094, forward strand.
AGGCTTCCCCTTTAAGAGCTTCCGCCCTCCCCCGCTCTCTCATTGGCCGGCCGCGGTGCCCATCTCTACCAGTTCCTCTTTCGGCCACCTTAACTTGTTGACGGCACGCGCCTCCAGCCTCGACCCCTCCGCCCGCCGATTGGCCCCGCGTCTCCTCCGCCCCTCCCACTTCCAGCGAGCGACGCTTTCCCCCGCCCACCGCTCTTTGATTGGCCGCGGCGGCTCGACCCGCGCCGCCGGATTGGCTGCGGCGGGCCGCGCGTGCGGGCAGCAGGCTCGGGTGCGCGGCAGGGGAGTGGAGCGGAGAGGAGAGGAGGCAGCGGCAGCGGCGGCGGCGGCGCGGGGTGCCCGCACGGAGGATGGTGCCCGCCGTGGGGGCGCCGCCGCCCAGCCCGCCCAGCCCGCCGGTGAGCGCGAGGCCGGGAAGGGGAGGGAAGGGAACGGGGTCGCCGTTATGTCCCCCCCCGACCGTTGCCCTGAGGGAGGCGACGGTTGGAGGGCGCGCGCCGGGCTTCGGCCTGTCACCATGGCGACAGCGGGTGCCCCCCCCCAACCCCCCCTACCGGGCCCCTTTGTCCGTGAGGGGGGAACGAGCGGGCCCGGTTGTGTCCGGGGCTTTTTGACGGCACGGCCCTTGGAGACCGGCTCTTCCCCCCCGGTGTACCTTCGGCTGGGGCTCCTGAGGGGAGGAGGCTGGCTGTGGGCGCAGCCCGAGCAATGTCAGAATTACAAATTGCGGCCGCTTTCAGTCGGGTTTGGCGGTAGCAGAGGCCTTACGGAGACCGGGGTAAGGCAGGAGGATGTGTTGGGTCACTGGCCATAAGTACCTAGAAAATCGCACGTCTTTGTTTTTACTTTTCACTTGTTAGCTTGGCTTTCTATTATATCGCACACAGATGCGGTTATTAAAAACATCAAGCAAAGATAACAGAGAGATTGCACGTTAAGCAGTCAGAGGTAGGGGATGTAAAAGCTTGGTTTGGAAACACGACTTTAATTTCTTTTTTTCTCCGTATCCAGTGCGTTGGAGCAATGTTACTTATGTTGATTACGTTATACAGCACTTTAACAAACCGCAGGGTGTTACTTGTCACACGTGAATTGTGTGCAATAATCAAACAAGCAAGAAGGAATAAATATGGAGAAATGGTCCTTAGCATTATTATAAGGATTTAGAAGTTTAATTCTGACTTTCAATTATTGCTATAATAATGATTGTGCTATAATAACGATAAGTACTTTTTGGAGTGAAGCAGATTTGACAACTGGGAATACGTTCATCACTTAACAGGAACAGAACTTAGAAACTTTTCAAGTTCCAAGCGTGACTTTAAGGCGGGTATGTTCAAAATAACATATTGAGTGTGTGAAGCGCCGTGAGAATAGATAGAACCATGTACTATTTGGATATTACTTACTGCCTTTCAGGATAAGGGTATCAACACCTGGAAGGATTTTAAGAGTGGAGAGAAAAGTGGTGCTGGAGCCTGGAGGTGTCTGACAGCTGCAAGGAGAGAATTAGGTTGTGGGTGCATGCTGGGGGCTTTACTCCTTTGGCTTCTGGCTATCAAAGCAGTAAGTGTTCCCAGGAGCTGAGCAGGGACGGTCTGAAGCGTCTGTCAGGTGTGTGCGTTGCGGTGTGTGTCTGGCACGTGCCTGCTGTGTGCATCACGGGTTTGAGTGTTGTAGCCGAGCGTTAGCCTTAGGCTGCGATTCCCAAGACAACGCGTGAAGAAGGTGGCAAAAATTAAGCAGCAGTGTTCTGCTGACACCACGGGCCGAGCTGCTCCGGCCTTTCCCCTTTCTCTTCTTGGGTCAATGTAGAGGGCGCTTCCAGCTTCTTTAAGGGGAGGAATTAAAGAGCTACTTCTGTGTGTTGTTTGTTTGTTACGATTTCAACATACTGAGAAAACAAACAATACCTCAGGCTTCCAGGTATTAAAGTCTGACAAGTTAATCAACGGGGTGACTTGGAATTGAGTTCTGTTCACATGTGCTTTTACTTTGCAAAGCGGGTTGCCATGAGGTGTGTGGCATTGTACACAGGCATCTCCAGTTTTGGCATGAGTTAATGTAATGTATGGATTGAATTTGGATTGTAAACAGCATAGAAGTCAAATTCTCATGGAGGACATGGGTGGGGTCATGCTGAATTTGGCAAGAACCAGTCAATTGTTTAATTTTTGTATGAGTGCTTGTGTTCTTATAATAACCGTTTGGATCCAGGATGGACTTAAAATTAAATTTGTAAATGACGCATGCCTGGAGAGAAGTAGAAGTAGCATTTGATGTGAAGGGATCCTCAATGAATCATGGCTGTTTACATCTTAACTTTTAAATATATATTTTATTACTCTTGTGTATGTATATATATATATATACACACTTATTGTGAAGCCTATGCCACTTTGAAGGGTAGTGAATGAGTGTCACAGCACAACGTTTCAGCTGACACTGTTTTCTGTTAAGTAACATAATACTGAACATTGTCCGTGAATACCAAAATCCCATTGGAGATGCGTGCCTAGCTGTGTGTACAAACCAGATGTTTTTAGGAAAACGGGTATATAAACTGTATATGTGTGGCATCTGACAACATTAATATCTCTAGGAGTTTAATAACATGTTGAGTTACAGTTTTTGGGCCTCTGAAGACACGTTATGCCGTCTTCAGCTTTAAGGACTACTCACTCCTAGTATTTGGAGTCCCTTTATAACTTATTTCCTGTGTTAGCATTCTTCATCTGTTATATTTGTGAGTCCAAGTCAAGTCCCTCAGGAACATATTTTCCTATTCTGAAGGGTATTGATCATAGCGTGGTTCTGGAAAGTTGAGTGGAAACATCTTGGATGAACCACTGAGCAGTAGGGCTTCCTTTTTTTCAGAATGCAATAAAGCTCGTAAAGATCATAGCGCCCTGATGAAGCAAGACTGTGCGGTGCCACGCTTATATAATGGTAACCTAAGTCCATGATTAAAATACAATTCTAGCTTTTACATGTGCACTTCATGTATCCAAAGTGTGCTTTGTTGTGACTTGACAAGGGTAGCACTATTGTCATGCTCTGAGTAAGCACAGAAGTGATTCTGCTGCGTGCACAGGGTTGGCAAATCTTGTGCAAACAAAGCTTGTTTCCTGTATAAAGAGCTGTGGCGTTACTCTTCTAAGATGAATGAGTTACTTCGCAGGCATGACATGTGATAGCAGTCTTTTACATCAGCCAAGCCGTGTGCCGTTGTGCTTCAGATGAGAAGAAAGTAGCGGGCTGTTAAAAATGTTCTGTGCTCCATGTTAACAAGTGCCTTTCTCGCCTAATTACCTGTGCTGGTACTTCTGTCAGGTTAATTGGTCAAGAGCAATATCATAAAATGAGATCCATTCCATCTAAAAGCACACCTCAGTTGTGCTGGTACTCTCGTACCAAAATGAGTTATTGGGGGCCCCTCTCTAGTGAGGCTGGAGAGATTAGAGGTTGGATCTAGTAACTTGTAAGTCTAGGTGCACATTTCTCAGATCTTAGGATCTGGAAGCCATGGGGATGCCTGCCTGCGTCTGTAGTCTGTATTGAGTGGTTGGCTTATGGCACATTAAATTCATGCCGGCCTTCACCCTTTGGTGCAGGTGGACTCTGCCCTGCTTTCCTGCATCAGCAAAGTTAGCTAGAAATTGAACGCTAGTCTTAGGTTGTCTGCAGACTGCCTTTTCCTCAGAACTACAACTCTTCTTCCTCATTTGCTACAATAATAACATGGTTCTATGCCAACGCGCTTGCACAGCCCCGTGTCTTCCTCTCCGTGGCTCAAGTTCAAAAATTCTCCTGCTGGAGGGGACTTAGCTTGCGCCTGTGTTTGGAACGGGAAACTTCCAATAGTTCTTTCCTTCATTTAAGTGGAAGTATGAGAGAGCTGAGGGCTTTGTGGTTTGTCTGTTAGGTTTTAAGTCTGAGACCAAGGGTGATGCTCAGTTTCAACACCTGACAATTTGGATTTTTAAGGATTACCTTTGTCTGAAGCAGTGGTGTGTATCTTAGACTTGTGGTTGGGAAGGTATAAAGAGTCCCACCTGTAACTTGTTTCAAGAGTCTTTTCAGTCCATTTTACTCATTTTGTGGCTTCATTTTTTTAAGGACCCTATATTTCTTAGCTAGGAAAAAGTAAGGTATTTGGGCTATCGCTTGCTCAGAAACACAATGGGGATCTCTCCCTTCTAGTCTCACTTTAAGATATTCTTGCCAAGGTCGTCTCAGGTGGCAACTGGGGGATAATTTCAGACAATGACAGAAGAAAAGAAGATGGAAGTAAAGCATTTTCATTTTAGAGAAGAGTTTTCTAATGAAGTAAAACTTGCGGGATCATGATATTTGTCTGTCTGTTGTTCCTGTCCCTTGCCATTTCTTTCAAACTTCCACAAACTAATAACTTGGAAGTCTGCTTTTAGCTTCTTCTCCATTATTGGTGGTAAATTTCTAAAATAGTCCTGTGTGATTTTTCTGGTGTTCACAGAACTACTTACCTCTGGATAGCTCTTATGCATTTATTCTCCCAAGCTAAATAGCTAGTTCCTAAAGTAGATGAATGAATCCAGGTTTCCTATAGATTTGCATCTAGTTGTCTGGTTTTCCTGGTGTCCAACATATACTGATTTTGATTTTAAATTTCTTTTTAAATGTGGCTGTTAAGAAAGTGTGTCTGTCCTAGTCACCTGGTCTCAGGTATCTTTAATTCCGACCTCTCTGTTACATCTAACCGAGATAGTTCTGTGTGCTACTGGCAGGGATAAAGTTGCAAACTACCTGTCAAACGTCCAGACCACAAGGTGAGTCCCTTATTCTTGGAACTGAAGAAATTGCCTGTTGGGCCCCTTTTATCTAGAAAAAAAAACTTTGAAGAACAAAGGGGAGAAGTAACTCTCTTCCAGCTGCTAAAATGTTTTGTTAGGAGCCTGGAATGAAAAGGACATTACAAGGTTGTCGGGTTTGAGGTGGTAGTGGTTGATTTTAAAGCTCGTTACAGCTGATGGTAGTGAAAGTACTGTCTCTGGAATACTGTGCTGACCTTTTCTGAAGGACATGGCAGTACACTCTCTGAACAGGTGCTTTGGAAGCACTTTCACACAGTTGCTGTTTTGCAAGGTTCTGAAAGTGGAAGTTTTGTTAACTATTTCTTTTAAAATCAAGGTACTCAGAAATTACATGTCTTAAGGGTGGGGCTGGGGGCGTAAGTTTGATTAGGTTGTGTGATAAAACTACGTACTGTTTCATGGTACCTTCTACCTCATCCATTTTTGTGTTTAGCCCCATTAAGATTCGTAGGGAAAACTGTCATGCTGGGAGGTCAGTGTCCGTAACCAATTCTCAGGATGGATCTCTTCCGCATGTTTTAAAGGAGCTTTGTAGTGAAGACCTACGCAGTACTGCTTCCCGTAGCATGGCCACATGATGAGTTCTTGGTTTGTGTCATATTTCTTAACCCTTAACCTTTAAAACATTCAAAAACTTTATTGTGTAATCTTTCTACTTAATGACTTATCTGAAAAGATCAATAAAAGAAGTTTGCATAAACTCTGTGGATGCCCTGTGCATTTCAGTTCTAGGATATTTTGCACTGTTTATTAGTTAGGGACTTAAAGAGAGAGCAGCAAGTTGTTTCAGCGAGTGCCTGTAATTCTGGCATAGCTACAAGAGGGCGTTCTTACAGCTAACCTGATACCTCCTCAAGACCTTATAAACGAGGATCATTTGTAGTGGCACAACAGGTCAGGTGTAAACCAAAAATTAAGTGAAGAGTAGCATTCTTGGTGTGGTAGCAAAAATAAATGGTTCTGTTTTGATTTTAAATTGATTATCGAGCCCTGTAACAAAGTACTGATCTTTGAATAGAGATTTCATTTGGTGGTGAGGTCATATCAGAAAGCAGAATCAGATCAGCTGTTGCTGAATCTCTAACTTCTCATTTGTTCAGTCAGTCTTTAATGTTTCGAATACAGCTCTCCAATGGAAGGCTTCCTCAATTACAAATGATCATCTAGCTTCCACTAATCGGAGACCAGGAAGACTTGCACGTTACAGCTTTTTCAGGAAAAAGAAGGGACTCGTTCTTTAGGTAACATCCTGCCAGGAAGGTTTGGCTCCCTGGTAGATGCTATTGCACCAGAGTGGAAGTGCACTCACTGCTGTGGTACAGGCTGCTTTTGTCCTCTGCCACAGGTAACCTAGCCCACACAGGGAATGACGGCCTGTCACAGAAGGAAGCTGTCTGCACGCCACTCTGCATCCACTTAGCCTTCCCCCTCAAAAAAGGTGTTTGATGCCTTTTTCAAGCATGATGTAATTAGCTATGTCTTCAATTTGAAATTAATGTCTTGTTTTGAAGTGCCCAATGGATCACTGAGCATTGAATACCAGGGAAATGAGCAGTGGTGTCTTGCAGCTTGAAAAAATGCCTCATTTTTTCTTACTTCTTTCATGAAATTGGTACGGGGTAACTTTTGAATCTTAATGAAATATCCAACAAGCATGTTTTCGTGAGGATTTCCATGGTCATTTTTTTTTTCTGATTTCCCAATAAGAGTTCTGGTCTCTTTACTTTGATCTAAAATAGCTGGAGACCCTCTTTAGGGTGTGACAGCTGTGGTCTTTGTGATTTTAACTTGAATACTACTTGTGCACTTGTCACTCTTTGCCCCGAGTGCCTGCTTCCATATAACAGTTCATCCCGGTCACAGGAGACAATTTGTGTAGGCATTTTCCTTTGCTAGCATTTTCATACCACCTCAGTCTGTCTGTAGTACCACGATCATCCACACAATGAGTGAAGGTGGCAGCAGCTCGCTTCTGGATGCTAAGGTCCAGAGGTGCCTCTCCAAACAGCTTTCAGAACAGCAGAGCAAGTAAGAGATTTGATTCAGTGAAGCCGTAACTCTTCTCTGTCTCCCACAAGGTTTAAGTGAATGAGGTTGTAATCTAGGAGAGCTGGAGGGGCAGCAATGGCAGAGCAAGAAGAATAAACAGGACACGTGGATCTTCAGAAGCTTCTTAAGCAGATCTGGTCAGGATTTTTCAGATGAACGGCTCTACAGCAATGCTCTCTTGAAGCAGCATGCTAGGAAATGGTCACAAGCAATTATGGCTTTAATATTATGGAATTCATAAATATAAACCAAAATGACTGTAGATGTGAGAGAGCATTACTTGAATGATAAGCCAGCTTCTTCCTGCAATGCAGTTATAGAGGGAGAGAGAAAAGACTGTCTTTCTAGTTCTCTTGCGTAACCTTATATAACATCCTTAATGAAACTTAATTGCTTTAAGTCAGTAGGAGGGAAAATACCAATGTCTTTGAGGTTAGATAGTACAAACAAAAGAGGTTAAAAAAAATTCTCTAAAAGCAGTGAATTTTTTTCCCCCATCTGTTGTTTCCAGACAAGCTAAAAGAATGAAGTGGATTGTATAACGAGCTGTAGTTTGTTGGCATTGGTTTGCTGATAGTAACTTTTGCAGAAGCTTTTGGAGCAGCCCTCTTGCCCAAGGAAATTATCAGCTGGTTTGGATTGGGAATGTGTGTTCTGTGAAAAGCTGAGATAACTCTTGCCTGCCCTTTAATCCCTCATATAACCTCGTAGACCAACCTGGCCCACCCTTGTCAGCCAGCACATAGGTACTGTAGAGTTAGTTGATCGCAGAGTTGCGCAGTATCCAGCTGGTTACTGTCAGTGTCAGCGCCGACCTCACCCATTCATCTCTGCCCAGTCTCAAGTATTTTTGTAAATAATTGGGAATTTAATGTCTTGGATTTCTTTTAGGTTGGTCAGACAGCCCGGCTGTCATGAGTATGCAGGTGAATAGACACAGTGCAGTAACAACAAAACCATGGGTTCTTCAGAAACCACACTAAAAGATACCAAAGGTATTTTTCCTCTTGAATAGGACTGTTTTTCCTCTTGGTTTCCTGTACAGTAGTCTTAAAAGGTTACTTTTAGCAGCAAAAGTAGTTGGTAGGTAGGTAACAATCACAAAGATAAAGTTTCAAGTTAAATTTTCTGCAACTGAGAATGCAAAATGAGCATAGAAGCGCCTCAAGGGGAGAATAAAGAAAAGGCAGTAAGTCGTGGCTTTTTATCTCAAGGACACCTTGCTTGTGATTAAAAGCTTGAATTAAGTCTGTGGTTGAAGTCTGTGGCCTTGTTGTAAAACATGCATGGAAGACTGGACAAATAGTCACTTGAATGAAGAGGACACTGTCTTGCTATAAAAAAATTAGCATTTGTGTAGTAGTTACCTATGCTTTGGAACTGATTTTGGCCATAAATCACGACCTGAGGTATGAAACTCCTAAGAACTGCAAGACTGCAGCACTGATTAAAGTGCATTAAACTTAAATCTCCAGAAGACAAAGTATCTTTTCATTTCTGGGGATGGCATTGCATTTAAACTAAAACCAGTATTTCAAGTTGACATTGTAAGAGCTATAAACTACATAAAACTTGGGAGTAAATAGCCATAAATGGCCAATTGCATCTCCTTGATCTGTCTAAAGAATTTATAATTTGCTACATTATTTCTGCAAAAGTTATTCAGCTGAGTCAAGTGAACATGTTGCATGACTGAACTTAAAATATGTTTGCCCCTGAGCTTATAAAGCAAATACTCATCTTCTGCTGTGGTGAATCAGAAAATGAATCTCTCCTGGAAGTATTACTTGACATGGAATAAGTAAAGAGAAACCATTGTTCAAGCTCTGGTGTGGTGACAGCTGCTAGGAAGAAAAGGAGGTAGGATAAACATTATACAGCAGCCCACAAAAGTCTCTGCCTCGGCAGCTATATTTTAATTTTTAATTTTCAGAGTCTGTGTTTTCAACAACTCTTTAGAATACCACTTCCCTACTATTACCAGATCTGTTTTGGGGTTTATCAAATAAAATGCAAAGGGTTTTGTCATTACAGGATAAGAATAAGAAAAAATCTTCAGTTCCCCATCTTCCTTTTCATATGGTCTTGAAATAGATGCCCCAGGGTTGTATACAAGTTCTGCACATCTAACCACCTCTTTTCAAGGAGCAAATTGGAACATGAAATAAACTAATGGGTTAATTAGCTAATGCATACTGCTTTGTTTGTTCTTATCGCTCCTATAAAACTGCTTTGAAACTTTGGGGGAAACATTGCTTGAATTGTGAGAATCTCAATAAGCTTCTGGCTTGAAGTAATCCCACAGTAAAGTGAAGTTAGAATAACACTTGTGGCACTCCTGTGCCCTGTTTGTTCTATAAGAAATGAGCTATGCCTCCCAGCAGAACTGAAGCTTATGAAATGCAAACTTACCAGTTATTTATATTTGATATTTTGTGAGGCTAATACACTCAACGTGGTGGCATCTGGCTTGAAATATGCAGGGGATGGCACTGCTTAGAAGAAGGTTGTTGACCCCCATTAAAATAAATAAAAATTTTAAAAATGGGCAGAGGAGGATGAAACAGGAAGATAAGACATCTTTGATGCTTTGTTATAAGAACTCTCAATTTTCTCGGGATCAAAAAATGTTTACAAGCTTTATTAATAAATTTCAATACAAACTTCCTGTAAGACCTCGCCTTTCTTCCCAAATATGTAATGTATTGCTGAATCATTTAAGGCATCTGCTAAGGAGGAAGGAATAAGGCCAGTGGAAAAATACATAGATCTTGACTTTAGGAAATGGGGAATCTGGTAATAGGAGCAAGAATTGAGCTGAGGGAATGCAGACCCTGGGCAGAAGAAGCAGCTTTAGTGTGGGAGCATGGAGAGAAGATGGGAATGTGGTTGTGATCTGGACTGTGTGTAGGGAGAAGCAGGTGGAGTCACAGCAGATGTGTCTGGTTTGGGAGAGGGTTGGTTCTTTTTATACCCATTAGCTCTGACACATCTGTGCTTTATCTGTAGCCTTGCACAGTAACTGGCCATCTAAATTCATATTAATGCTTTCTACATTAAATACACTGTACTTCAGAAATGTTCCTTTGGTTCTGAAATTGTATAAATTTGAAAAAAAAATAAAAAGAGCTATTTGGTAAATACTTAGTCTTTTAAAAATGTTAAATTCATCAAAATTGAGACATATTTCATCCTTTTGTTCTCACTTCTAGAGTACTTGACGTGGTCTAGTAACGTCCAATAACAGATGCCAGCTCTGCCCTTACGGATAGCTGCCGAAAAGTCAAAAGTCAAGAAGCAAAGTGCATGACTACCACAGGATGCAATCAACATCTTCCATCTTCTAAACATAATGTCTGTTTGTGAGCTTTTCAGCACCAGAACTATGTCCACATACTCTGTTGCCCACATATTTGCCCCACTACATAGAAACAGCACAGCATATGCTAAATTGAATGTCCCCGTGCCCTCCTGCATAGGCAGTTCACCTGAAGTGCTGTCTTAAAGATGGACAGGCAAGAGCGTATCATTGCCAGTCAACGAGTCTGCTTCTCATGCCGTTTCTGATGGCCTCAATGGCAATCAATTTTGCTGTGCTGCTTTTACGCAACTGAAACATCAAACACTGAAATGAGGTGTGCGGACCTCAGTCATGCAGTGTGTATGTGAGCATCTCTCTGGTGGCCAGCAGTGCAAAAGATGCCTGGGGTCTGACCAGATTTACTTTTATAATCAGGATTGGACATCTGCTAAACTCTCGCAGTTAATCCCTTCATCGTTCAGTGTGGCCCCACCTGCCTGGTACAATGAATGCAGCTGGGATGTGTGTAAGGGCTGCTGACCCCCACCTCAGGGGAGAGGTTATAAATGTCTTGCGTGTGGAGCTGGGTTTTCTGGCCTTCAGAGTTTTGAATTTTCAGTAACTTGAAGGACTCTCCCACAATAAGAGACTACATTAACTCTCAGATTTTCTCACACCTTAGGCAGAGCATGGCTGGTGAGAATGGAGAAAGCGAAGCCTGTCAAGAAATAGAAGTAGGTAGTGCTGTGCTCCCTTTGGGTGAGTGAGTTATGCCTCAAATAGGCTGTACGCAATGCCCAGCGGAGTGGTGTAGTGCTGTAACTCATCTTTCACAGTATTGTGTCTAACTTCGTGTTGGTGTGCATGCTCTTGTGTCGGGTGGAAAGGCTGACTTAGGTTCTTGAAAACTTCACACACTTTGAGTTTCCCAAGCTGGATCTGCAGAGTACTGCCTTTTTGTTTTACTTCTTGTTTGCCAACTTTTCCTCTGTCTTCCTAGGAATAGATACAGTGCTTAAATAAGAGACTGTGGTAAATGGCATCAGCTGCAATGTTAATCAGTTTAGGTTTACTGAATGAGAGTACTACTTCAATTAAAGTTTTAAGCGTGTCAGGACTAGAAAGCAACACCCAAGTTCTTCTCTGGCCCAATAAGGAATATTTCTGTTAACTTTACACACACGTACATGCATACTCCCTTCCAAATTGCGTGCTTCAGTGTTTTGGGAGCTCTATAGGTGGCTGGCTTCCTAGTTCGTAGGGATTTTTTTTCCTCATCTGTTAAATGCCAGTGTTAGTAATGGTAGACTCAGTTTACAGCTTGATGTTGAAAGTTGTATTAAAACCTACCCACACTTCCTTACAGTAAAAACAAGCAAGCAGACAAACAAAATACCCAAAAGATATAAAGCTTGGTGAAAGAAAGTGATGGGCTTTCCAGGAGGAGCCAGGGAGAGGTGAAGCCACCAGGAGTCTGAGGGCCCATGGTAAGAGTTGCAAGAACAGGTTGGTTGGTGAGAGAATGAGCAGAAGCATGAAGCTAAATACAGACCTCTGTCTTGTCAAAAATAATAATAATAATAATAATAATAACAAAAAAAAACCCCTGGTGTCATCTACAGTATACTTCATGTTACTTGGTCTATAAAGCTCCTCGCTCTAGTAGAAATGTGTTTGATCATCACTCATTTAACCGTATCTTGTGTTTTCTTTTTGTCATATTTTTGTTTGTCTAAATGCAGGCTACTTATGAGCTGAGGCTGAGGACAGGTGCAACATACTAGGCCATTACATACAACTTTATTTCGTAACTTTATTTTTAACTGAATTTTATATAGCTTAAAACATGAACAAAGGATGTTGGTTTGGTCTGTTCTAAACTGCACATTAACTCAGTAACAAGCAAGTTTTGTAACTTCCTGCATTATGAGGTCACTTCATTAGAGTGCTATTAAACAGTCTAATAATTAATGTCCTAACGTTAGTTTGTATTTTGCTCAGCATTCAAACTTTATTTAGAACTGGGAATTGAAAGCATATTCAGCTAGGAAGTGCTGATGAAAAAGACAGAGTTCAGCTGTACCTCCTCCCATTCAAAAAAAAAAATTAAAAATCCAACAATCATATATACTAATTTTCCTTTTTTCTTTCTTTAAGTAGTTGGGATTACAGTTTTTTTTTTTTTTTTTTAGTTTAAATTAACCGAGGAAATGGAAACCAGTTCTTCATAGACAGCAGTGGTTCATATAGCACCTGTATAGGTAACATACTTCATTTTTAGTGCTCACATGACTAGCCCCTTTACAGCAAGGTGATAGACTTCTGCATACTGTGTAGTGTGGCCCTATCCTTGTGGTCAAAGTCAAAATGGTGTAATAAATGTGTGCTAAGAATTCTGTAGAGTTTAGTTATTGTTAATTCCTTCCACAATTTTCTTCAGGCTCTCTTCTCTGAAACCATGCCAGAGATGACAGAGAATGAGACACCTACTAAGAAGCAACATCGGTGAGTTTCTGTGGAAAAATGATTTTTTAGTTCTGAAGTCTGTGGTCATATTGCAGTGATGGAATTTCTAGCTAAAAGTTTTTAAGGGGTAATAAGGCTATTAACAAGAAGCTCTGAGGGTTGACCAGGATTGATCCAAAAATCTGGGAACTATGCCTACAAACCTGCCTCTCTCTTCCCCTTTCTGTGGTGAGTTATTTGTGAGGCATGTCTACCCTGGCCACCAAGGCAAAGGCACGCAGACTACCCAGATGCATGTAAGACTGCGTCACCACCTAGGTTAGACTGCAGCCTGTATTATTGCAGAGACTCCTTGCAGATGCTGGGGGAACACTATGCTCATTTTGATGGAGGAGTTTTTATCTCTATTTCAAATCACAGTGAAATCTGAGTGTTCTCAAATCTCTGGTGGAAGTCAGAACACACTCGCAGGTTGAATAGCAAGTCTATAACCAAAATTTGTAACAAAGGGACTCAAAGTTCATTACAACCTTTCCAAGTCTTCATTCCTGTGTAGTAGGTTATTGATCTAACACTTGATGTGGCAGGGCAGTCCTTCATTCCCTAGTTAGAGCATCCATCTTTTGCTAGCTGGCCTTGTAGGATATGATTTATGATAAGAATGACAGATGATTATTTTGTATATAAGTGGGAAAATTGTACTTTATTCTAAATTAAGAAACCAACAATATCCTGCATGCATTTCAGTTCTGGTGGTGCATATTTTCAATGAACAGAAGATTCATCTCTTCTTGAATAGCTGTAGAACAGATGTGCAGGCTTCAGTGGCATTTATTTGACTTTAAGATGTTCATCTTTAGGCATGATTTCTTAGCAAATGTCTCCAGATATGGCCATCTGCAGTAACAGCACTGTCTTGTAAAGGCTGTCTGAGTTACACACTGCTTTTGGCGAGTTACCATAAATAAATGCCAACTCAAAGCACAGAAGGGTATGTGGCTGATAATAATCACACGTGTCATCCACATACATCTTGCCTTCTCACTTCAGATTCCTTGTTATGTCTGGACTGTGCTTTAACAGTGAGTGGAGAGCAGAAAATGCTATTCCACTTTTTGCAAGTAGACTAGTAGGGCACTGCTGACAGAAATACTTCTGATTTTTTTTATTGAAACATTTCTTTTTCCATAAGACATGTGCTTTGCTTTAGTAGATTTCCTGAAAGTGTTTGCCTTACTGCATGAATAACCTACATTTGATTCATATATGGGGAGTACATATTTAGGATTTACTGACTTCCAGAAAAGCAATTTGAGACTTTGCACAGTGATCCTGCTGGTTGCTGTTGGTCCAGAAATCCCAGATGAACATAGGAAAATAAAGACAACCCTCACACCCCAAAAGCATAGACAGAATTTTGAGGCAGTAAAGAGGAAAAGTTGCAGAAGAATGGTAATTCAGGCTTCTCACACAAAGGAAACTTTTGATACTAGAAGGTATGATGTTTGAAGGTAACAGATCTGAAAGAATCAATTTGTGTGGTAATATTTTTTCCTATTTCATTGATTCTGTGAATGTAAAAGCAATATTTCATACAAACAATTAGCATTCCTACTGCTCAAAAGTAGTGTTTTTTTTTTTTAATAATTGGCTTTATTGAACATTGGATAGTGTAATAGTTCTTGCTGAACAAAACCATAAAAATCCTACCCTGTCCTGTAAACATGTAACAGTAACCAAATTGAGTATTACACTATGCTTTGTTTTGCTGAAATTGATCTAAGTCTGAATGCTAATGATTTTTTTGTTAGAAACTGTTTAGTACCAATGTCTAATACCAGTCCTTTTGAGTGTAACTTCTGCCATGTTCTTGTTCAGAGCAGAATCCAATATTTAGTATTTTTAACTGTAATTGAAATAAGAAAATAAGATAAATTTGTTTGTATGCAGATTTTTTTCCCTCTGTTTCATATCACTGTTTTCCCTTTATGCTTAACAGAAAGAAAAACCGGGAGACACATAACGCAGGTAGGAACACGATTTTTGGTTTTTGGTCTAGAAATAAGCACATAGTCTTTGAAATATTAAAACCTATTTTGTATGGAGAAGGTTCCTTCATAGGAGTTTATTACATTTAAAAAAAAAAAAAAAGCCACCCTAGCAAAAGCATCATTCTGTGGTCCTGCATAGAATACCTATGCACAAGGGCCTCTCGATTGGTCTCTGGGTTGCTGTTTTCCACACAGCATGTCCAAGTGTGAAAGTATGACCATGTACCCGATCTTACCATTGCTATTAAACTAAAAAGTGAACAATCTATGTTCAGTTATAAAGAAAAGTAAATGTACAGGCATTCACTCACAAATAATCATCACCTCATTTAAAACAGAGGTAAACACTTAAGCAAATCAGAGAGAGGTATCTCATCCAAGAGCTTTAGAGGTTACATGGATTAGAAATACTCCTACAACCTGTCCCTTGGGCACCCACCAGCAATTCTGTGTGAATACTGTCTGTATGTTGTAGGACTTACTTCCCTCACACAGCATGCAGCCTCTTGTCTCTGTCAGGTTTTAGCTTCAGTGTCATTTGATAGGTATCATCAGAAAGGCTTCCGAAGAGTCTGACAGATTTATCTGTATAGATAAGAAATGCTAGACTCTGAATCTGGTCCTCCCTTCATTAAACAATACAAATGTGTGGTCTTTACAAACTCAAATGGAAAAAACACTGAGCAGTTTCCATGTGAAAGCTGTGGAACATAAAGCTTGTAGGGCTGTACCCAGGGTGTGGCCAATTTCTTAAGGATTAAGAAGTGTTAGGAAATAATCTTATCAAGCCTACTTTTAAGATTGCCAAACTCATTCTAATTCTCAGTTCCTGTTTTGCTTGCTGATAGCTTTCCAAAGTCTTCATCTTCTGGCCTGAATTCTGCAAGATGTGGGGACCAGCTCCCTCCAAACCTGTAGCTTGCTTAGTCATTAATATCTGGACAATCTGAGTAGAGTGGATAATACTATCAAAAAGGAATAGCACTTCACAACCACTGTGATATCTGTATGTATAAGTAACAGTAAGAGATACAAAAATTAATTCCCAAGGATCATGGGTTTTAATGTTTATATAGCTGCTCTTGTATGACTGACCGCTAAGAATACTGGTGAAACTGGCATCCCTTAATGAGCTTTTAAATCTATATGTGGTTTAATTGGATAAAATTATGTAAAAGTTACAGGCTTAACTCTTCAGAGCTGTTAAGTTGCTTTAGAAGATAGGCTACAGGATTTCTTTCAATGCTGAATTCAAATGTCTGCCTTGTCTATAAATAACAGTATGAAATGCAGCTTTAGTTCAGAGTAACTGTTTTGCTCAGTTTTTATTTCTTTGAGGAGTCTGTCCTTCATTTGTTCTAAACGAGGGTGACCTTTTGCTGTAGAAGTGTTAGAACTGGGAAGTGGAATGATGCTCATGGGAAGAAGTGGAATGATGCTCAAACATTGCCCCTGCCTTAGGCTTGGCAAGTGACGTAGTCCTCAGAGCAGAGAGGACACCTTGTGGATATATTTTAAATGAGGTGTATGAGGCAGATTCCCGTGTGCTTCAGTTCCTATCTAAATGGAGACTTGGGGCAATGCTTTTTTTTTTTTTCCCTCCAGACTTTGTCTTTCTGTTTTACATAATAAATTTCTTGCAGAAGACGCTTTATTTTGCTGCATCAGAACAGAACTCTGTGAATGCCTTTCAGTCTGTCCTGAAATAATAATAATAAAGAAAAAAAGCTTCAGTAATTTGAAAAATGTAAATTGAAGTGACAGACTGCTGAAATAAAACTGTTTAAATCAGTGTATCGTTTGTAAAGGAGCACAAAGTAAAGCATTCTTTCATTTGTAGAAAATGTACATTAACCTTTGGGTTACTGTGTGTTTCTATACGCCATCAAAACAGCCCTGCTGTAAAAAACGTAAAGCACAGTGAATGACACATTGATTCAAATCTTGACAGAGCTATGGCAGAACTTTATGCAGGCTCTTGTATAAAACGAGTTTGCATAGAAAAATGAAAAATCTCAAAAACAAAACAGCAAGAAACTACAGAAGACTGAACTATATTGGAAAGAAGCTGACTGTGGAGGAAGATGGAGCTTAATACTATCTGAAAAAAAATGCCCAGAGGTACTAGATATGTAGCGTAGAACCTTCTTGCAACAGTGTTTAGGCCTCATGAAGAGATAAATCATGTTACTAGAGGAGTGTAATTTAACCATTTTGACCTTCTCTAAATAGGTAATTCACCAGAAATATTGTTCGTTAAATATTTTCTTTAGTCCCAATTATAATCAGAACTTGCACAACAGTTATAGCTTTGAACATAAAAATGAGTAACTGATAGTTCCTAGAACTAGAGCTAGATTCTGTGTTGGCTGTTCCATCAATATGAATTTAACATTAAAATCTGACAAAAAATAAATTATTTCTCTTCTGGTGCTAAAATTCATGTTAGGACTTAAGAGAGACAGAATTTGTTCCTAAACCTGGAACTGATTCTTTACATAATCTTGTTTCGTTTGCTTTCTGTATGTGTAAAGTTACTTTGTCTGCCTTGTGAAAAGAGTTTCATAAAACTCAGCTAAAAAGCATTATTAAAACTTGAGTTATGAGTTGCAATAGCTCTGCTTTTTCAACATAGGGGTCCTGAACATCCCCACTTTTTAAAGATACTGCTTCTTATGTTATAGCTCTTAGTGTCATTGAGTGTAAATTCAATAACTGAGGTTTAGTTTAGAGGATTGTTGTGTTTTTTTTTTTTACCGTATCATATTATTAAGGGTCTCAATAGTTCAGGAAATAATGTATTTATGAGCCCTTACATTGGTATTAGTTGTCATGCTGTTGACTTGTTCAACTAGATGACATAGTGTGTATTATCTTTACTTAGTGGAGAGACATCGAAAGAAGAAGATTAATGCTGGGATAAATAGAATTGGAGAACTCATTCCCTGCTCTCCAGCACTCAAGCAGGTAAGCGTTCATTCAGAGATACGTAGAAGTTTCCTGTAAAATGCTTGTGTGTTTCCTTGTCCATAGAAGTATAAATACTTATTTTGCTATTTTTCTCACAAAGAACACAAAACTGTCTGAATTAATATGCTTGAAATCTTATTAGATCTTCGTAGTATTTAAAAAAAAAACAACTATATGTAATAGAATTCCTTTTTGGAAGTACAAGGCCACATTAATGTAATTGTACAGATTTTGAGCTTTGTATCTGAAGGTGTTGCACATAACTGTTGAAGGAATGAGTTGGACATGTGACTGACCAACTTTCTCTTTGATTCTCATTTGCGGCATTTTTGAGAAGGCATAAGACAGACTCATTTGCCCATAGCCATCTAAGTCATCTTGCCAATGTCTGCCTGTCTGCCTGATCCACAGCTTCCCAAAGTTCTCATTAAGGGTGCCTGAACATTACTAACAACAGAAGAAACCTATCTCAGCTGCTGCCTTTCCTGTGTTGACCAAATAGCTGCTCACCCTCTCCTCTAAAGAAAGGGTGGCAGGATGGTAGGTTGGATCTGGCCAGTGGGTTGCTGGTTGGGTTGTGCAGCTCCTGTTTGTCAAGTTGTTTTCTAGTACTTAATGTGGTCTTTGCAATGCTCAACGGGTGAAATCTATGGGTTAAGCAAAATCATTTTTCAGGTCATTCTCCAATCCCTCCTCTGCCCTTTGCTGGTGATCGCTTAATGTCCTAAGATGTAAATTGAATTGCATGTACGTTTATTTCTGTAGTCTTAGGTATAATGAGAAGAAAGCAATTCTGAAAGTTGAATGCTAATAGCGATGTAAGACAGTGTCCTTGTGAGAGATGAAAAGACAAAATGACAAAGGCTGATGCACAGAAGCATCTTTTTCCAGACAGAACAATCTACAGCAGAGACTATTACTACAAGAACAGCAGAACAAGAAAGAAATTGAGAAATGAATGAGAAGTTTAGCAGGCAGAATAAACATTATCTTACAAAAAGAAGATGGTGGAAGGGTTAATGGTATGTTTAGTCATCCCATATTATGCAGTATATTAGTTTCAAAATTATGCAAATGCTTCCCTGGATAATTGTTCTGTGATTGCTTCTTTCCTAATAAAATATGTATGAAGCAGTGTCCTGGAAATTTCGAGTGATGTATATGTTTATTAGTGAACAAGAATGATGCTTGCTGCTTGGATTCTGTGGCTTAGTATTTAGGTTTTGGCATCAGAAAATTTTAGCTCCATCATGAAACATTTAGTTCTTTAAAAACTCACAGTGTTTTAAGGTTAGTATCACCCATGAAATTTCTGGGTTGTCTTTTAAAAAACAAAGAACAAAAAAGGCTATGTTCAGAGAATCATTCAAGTTTTTTAAAATGAAGACTGTTGGAACAAATGCAAGATCTATTATTGGTAGATCCAAAAATGATGAGGTTTCTCCTAATTTTTTCTTTGTTTTTCCTTTAAAGAGCAAGAACATGATCCTGGACCAAGCCTTTAAGTATATAACAGAAATGAAAAGACAGAATGATGAACTTCTGTTAAACGGAGGGAACAACGAACAGGGTAAATAAAGATGTCACTGGAGGCTTTAGAATTTCTGTAGCTTCTTTCCAATGTGTGTCTTAGTATTGGCTAACAACAAAGCCAGGGACTCAACAGACTTGATGAATCCCAAGACATGCATGCAGGAAAAATAAAACCACTTAGAATAACTTGAAACAAGAAGTGAAGAAAAGCCCAAGTGCATATTCTTGTACATAGCTGAGCAATATAAAGCAATCGTATTGTGATGTAAAGTAAAGAGCTCACAGATAATGCGGTATCATCTAGCAGATTCCATCCCCATGTATTCTACTGTAATGCGCAGAACAATTTCTGACATTGTTAGATTTTTTTCATTGGAAAAATGGGGTTTCCTTCATATTCTTTCCTGCATATTCTTTTTTTCTCCTTTCAAATACTTTGAAAGTAGTAACAATCTACTTTATAAAAATATAATACATCATATAAATTCTTACTTAACAGATGCATAAAAATACAATGACGGAGATAGGACAGAAATAATCTCAGAGCTAATGTTGTGGTTTGTAGTTTTTATTTCTCCACATAGAATAGAATTCTATCAAATCTTGTTGATGTAATAGCGTTTGACAAGCCTAGTTGATTTTCCTAGATAGGTGAGCTGTCTCCAAGTGCTGTTTTTTGTGGCTTTACATAAGTGCATTGTATTTAGTTTTGCATATCATTTTCATATATAATGAAACTTAGTGTCCTGGAAAGTCATGAGATTAGCAATTGAATAAAACTAATTTTAGTGCCTGCAAAGAATCAGGAAAAAAAACAAGATAGATCACCGTGTTTGTTTTTCATTTGGTAATTAAATGATTAGTGTTCAGTTTCATCTGTGTTTTTTTTAAACTAATTAACATATCTAACTATCGGTAGTGGAGTAGTCTATGGGTTTCATTACTTTCCTGCTCAGTTAAAGGGTTTACCAGGATACTCTTAATTTACATTATTTTAACCATTTGAAGTTAACATCGTTATTATTACCCATGCATTATTAGTAATGTATTTCAATATTGCATAGAACTTACTCTCCATGTCATGTGGTAGTATTACCTGGTTTTGCAGAGGTGCTGAAGTAATGGATTGCTCTCACTGTTTTGTAGCTGAAGAGATAAAAAAACTCCGGAAACAATTGGATGAACTTCAAAAGGAAAATGGGAGATATATTGAACTACTGAAAGCAAATGATATTTGCCTGTATGATGATCCTACAATCCACTGGAAGGGGAATCTCAAAAATGCAAAGGTTTCAGTTGTTATTCCTGGTGATCAGGTTCAAAAGAACATCATCGTCTATTCAAATGGGAGTCAACCCAATGGAAATAACCAGGGAGCATCTGTCCAGGGAATAACGTTTAACGTTAGTCATAATTTACAAAAGCAAACAGCCAATGTTGTGCCAGTTCAGAGAACTTGCAACTTAGTGACTCCTGTGACCATTTCTGGTATTTACCCTGCAGAAAACAAGCCACGGTCTCAAAGTACGGTTTCTCCACTGGCACCCGCTCAGCCGGTCCCAGCAGGGAATGTTCTTGAGCTTTCCACCGTAGAGAATGAGCAAGGTGTGCTTGCTACTGCCAGCTCACAGAGCACTTCTCGATCTGGAACAGAACAGGAACTACAGCGTTCTCTAAGTAATACATCACAGAATGATCAAAATCTCTCCAAAAGTAAAAGTGATGAGGTGTGCCCGAAATTAATGAAGAAAACACTCCTGCAGGGAATCAGCCTTCCTTCCAGTGCCTCCACGGAAGCCTCTCAAGTTCAACAGGTGAATACAACCTGCTCAAAAACACCCAATGCTAGGAATGAATTTCAAGAAGGCTGTGTAATTTCAGCCAGTGACACAGCTTGCGTGCCGTCTGTGAGACTGCCTAGTACAGATAGCTTTTCCTCTGTAAATGTCCCCAAAAGTACAGACTTGGTAAGTAGTGCTGGAATGCCCGTGACTTCTGCAGCAGAAGGAATTAAGGCTGTAACGGCAATAAGCACTCTGCCTGCCAGTCCCCTAGAGAACTGCTGGTCTTTTTCAGGCTCTACAGGTGTTGGCACTTCAGACTTGAAAAACATGAGTAGCCTTACACGGATGCCTTCAGCTGGAAACACACAGACCACGTGGACAACTTTGCAGCTAGCAGGAAATACTGTTCAGCCACTCAGCCAAACACCATCCAGTATGATGACTGCGCTACTAAATGAGCCAGTTAATGGTGCTGGTACTGTATCTCCTGCTCACAGCAGGCCTTTGACTACAAGCATTAGTCTAAATACTTCTCTGCCTGGAGATGTGCAGGCAGCTGAACAAATCGTAGTTACCTTGCCCTCATGTCCGTCCTTACCTATGCAGCCATTAATCAGCCAGCCACAGGTTAAAACTCAGGCTGCAGGAAATATCCTTCCATTAAATTCAGCTATGCAGGTAATTCAGATGGCTCAGCCAGTTGCGTCAGCCGTAACAGGAGCACCAGCCAACCAGAATGTCATAATTCTCCAGCCTCCAAACACCACTCCATGCCCTCCAATTGTGAGAGCAGAAGTTCCTAGCCAAAATGTCAGTCAACAAATTGTAATTATACAAGCTGCTAGTCAGAATCCTCTTCCTCTCATCTCTGCCCAGCCTTCTGCTTCTGTAAGAGTTCCCATGAATGGGCCTACTGCAATCGCAAACTCTAGCAACTCCATACAAAATGCCCCTCTTCCACAGACTTTTGGAGGGAAACACCTTGTCCATATATTACCAAGACCATCATCTTTGCCATCTTCTAGCTCTACACAAACATTTTCAGTTACAATGTCAAATCAACAGCATCCTCAAACGATCTCATTAAATGGGCAGCTTTTTGCATTGCAGCCTGTGATGTCTTCATCTGGAGCTGCCAATCAAGCCCCTATGCAAATCATTCAACCCACCACCAGCGAAGATCCAAATACCAACGTTGCCCTCAATACATTTGGTGCTTTAGCTAACCTCAATCAAAGCATATCACAAATGGCCGGACAAAGCTGCTTACACTTGTCTCTCGGCCACCCTGCCAATCCCACAACTGTCCATAACCAGATTGCCACAGTTAATTGTGTGTCATTACCAACTTCGGTGGCGTCTGCAATATCCGCAGAGGGTTCAGTATTAACTAGTGCATCTAATTCAACAAATGCTTCCCCCAAAAAAGCTGCTGCTGGTTTGCCATCTAATACAAAATCAAAAAGGACAAACAAAAAGCCAAGTACTAAAAAACACCTGGCAGTCAACAGTAAAGTTTCCTGTCCAGCAGTTCCTTGCAAAGATGCGGGGAAGGTAGATTGTGCTCCTGTGGAAACTGTGGCAAAGCATGCAAATGGTGAGGGGCTGCCTGAAAGCATTCCGGCAGCATCGCAAGCTTTGGCTACGTCGCAGGTGAGTGGTGTGGCAGCACCAAGCGGTGCGAGCGTTTCTGACTGTCATTCCAAAGAGTCTGAGCACTCTGAGCAGGCAGCGGGATCCTGCCCTATGCCAGAGCTGCCTTCAACAGAGCTGCCGGCTTCCTCGCCCCTGCAGCCCACGGTGTCCGAACCGTTGGTGCCGGACCCGCCGCCTGCCAAAGATGCTGCTCCTCTCCCGCAGGCACATCGATCTCAGAGCAATCCACCTACTGCCTCTGCCTTGTCAGAGTCTTCTGCACCCTGTGAACCCCCTGGCACCTTAACGACTTCTCGTACTGAAGCACATGTGACAAATTCTCAGGTTTCTGGGATGGCAGCAGCACAGAGCAGCACAGCAGATCATATTTCCAAGGCAGGAGCAATTTCGGAGTCCTGCAATGTTGCACAGGATTCTTCAATCATAATGCAAGATGCAGACTTGTTAGAGGGGCAGGGTCTAACCAAAATGCTCTCTGATCTCACAAAAGAAAGGACAGCTGAGGAAAAAACCTCTTCTTTTACCGTACAGGGGGAGCATTCTAATTTTCCCATGGAAAACTCTAAATCAGCAGAATCAAATGTTGATTTGCCTGAGAAGCAGGAACTCTTGTTAATGAGCTCGGAGGGAGATTCTCTCTCGCAGCATCACACCTGCATTTCTGATCAGGAAGTAGTTAGTGCTTCCCTAATTGCCAGCAGGCAGGCGGACTCCCCGATGTCAACCAGCTCTGGTAGCAGTCGAGGCTTCTCAGTGGCATCGATGTTGCCAGATACCACCAGAGAAGACGTTACGAGCAGCACGTCAACCAGTACATGCACATTTTCAGAACAACCTGACATTGTAGCTCTTGCAGCAAGAGCTATTTTTGATCAAGAAAACCTTGAGAAAGGTGGAGGAGGAATACAAGTTAACATGAGGGCTGCCATCTCAAAGTCAACTGAGGTTACATCTTTGGAGAGAGAGCAACCGACTTTTAAACCTCTACCAGTGAAAGAAAGCAATGCAGGGCCATTAGAAACAGCATCAAACAAATTCAGTGCTCAGGATACAGTGCAAGCAAATGTTGATAGACAAGTTGAAAAACCAAGCTGTTCTGTAGGAGGTGTGGAAACCTCAAATACTTCTTTGCAGATTTCAGCCTCCCAGTCACCAAGCATAACCAGTTTAAGCGTGAATAATCTAATACACCAGAGTCGCATAGTGCATCCCCTTGTGAGTTGCTCAAGTTTATCCCAGCCTTCAGAGCCACCAAGTGTTCCTGCAACGGTGAGTCTCTCCCTTCCATCTAGTTCATATGTTAACCAGTCTCCAGGACCAGCTATGATGAATGAATATGCTCAGGAGCAACTGAATGCTATTAGGGCAAGCACCATGCAGGCTCCCCAGCTGCAGGAATCACACTTAAAGCAGCAAGGCCATGAAGGTCGCAAAGACTCTGCCAAGCGGGCTGTTCAAGATGACCTCCTGCTCTCTACAGCAAAGAGGCAAAAGCAGTGCCAGACAGCACCTTTGAGGCTTGAAGGGATGGCACTGATGAACCGAACACCAGAGAGCATTGCTGATCAAACGCAGATGCTAGTCAGTCAGATTCCTCCTAATTCGTCAAATTCTGTGCCATCAGTGAGCAATCAAGGGCACACGGATGGCCTTAACAGGTTATTCCCATCAAACAGCAACTTTGTAACACCAGCTTTGAGACAAACTGAAGTTCAGTGCAACTCTCAAACCTCAATTTCAGAACAGCAAGGTCAAGCAGGGCAGCACTTGCAGCCGATTCAGCACGGTCCTTCTCAAGGCATATCTCATCTTCACAGTAATCATCCATACTTAAAACAACAGCAGGCTGGACAGTTAAGAGAGAGGCACCACTTGTATCAGCTGCAGCACCATGTCACTCATGGGGAAAACTCAGTCCACTCCCAACCCCACGGTGTCCACCAGCAGCGAACAATACAGCAGGAGGTGCAAATGCAAAAGAAACGAAATCTTATCCAGGGAAGCCAAGCCACACAACTTTCTCTGCAGCAGAAACACCATGGAAGTGATCAGACGCGACAAAAAGGTGGTCAGCCTCATCCTCACCACCAGCAAATGCAGCAGCAGATGCAGCAGCACTTTGGAGCTTCCCAGCCTGAAAAGAACTGTGAAAATCCTGCAACAAGCAGAAACCATCATAACCACCCTCAGAGCCATATAAACCAAGAAATTATGCATCAACAGCAACAAGATGTTAGCAGCAGACAGCAAGGTTCAGCTTCTGAACATGTGTCAGGGCATAATCAGATGCAGAGGCTTATGACCTCGAGGGGCTTAGAGCAGCAAATGGTGTCGCAGGCAAGTATCGTAACCAGACCATCAGATATGACTTGCACTCCTCACAGGCAGGAGAGAAACAGAGTCTCCAGCTACTCTGCTGAAGCACTCATCGGGAAGACACCCTCTAATTCAGAACAGAGAATAGGAATATCTCTTCAAGGCCCTAGAGTTTCTGACCAGCTTGAGATGAGAAGCTATCTCGATGTTTCTAGAAATAAAGGGTTGGTCATTCATAATATGCA
The DNA here is from genome assembly GCF_011077185.1 of Oxyura jamaicensis. Lineage (NCBI taxonomy): Eukaryota > Metazoa > Chordata > Aves > Anseriformes > Anatidae > Oxyura > Oxyura jamaicensis. Next base: position 82,537,327 of record NC_048893.1, read on the forward strand.
GGGCCGTATATCTGTTGATCATACGGTTGGCTCAGATGTGCAACGGCTTTCTGATTGTCAGACATTTAAGCCAGCAGGACCCAATCAACAACCAACAGGCAATTTTGACGTACAAGCCTCAAGGAACAGTGAAATCGGTAATTCTGTGCCATCCCTCAGGGGCATGCAGTCGCAAGCTTTTCGAATTGGTCAAAATACTGGGCCGTCCATCGAAAGACAGAAGAGATTGCCTTACCAGCCAGTACAAGGTATTCCAACAGGAAATACCCTTTCATCAAGGGAAAACGAAAATACATGCCACCAAAGTTTTATGCAGAGTTTACTTGCCCCTCACCTTGGAGACCAAGTTAGTGGAAGCCAAAGATCACTCCCAGAGCATCAAAGGAATACGCAGTGTGGCGCGTCCTCCACGATCGAGTACAACTGCCCCCCAGCGCGAGAGAGCGTCCACATCCGAAGAGATGGTGATGGTCAGAATAGGGAAAGTTGTGACATGTCTATCGGTTCAATTAACACAAGGAACAGTTCCTTAAATATTCCTTTCTCAAGTTCTTCTTCCTCGGGAGATATTCAGGGTCGAAACACAAGCCCGAACATTTCTGTACAGAAGTCCAATCCCATGAGGATGACCGAGAGTCATGGAACGAAGAGTCACATGAATACACCTGTTTCTAGCAACATGCATGGAGTCGTGAGGCCCACTCACCCTCACCCTGCAGTTTCTCATGGAAATGGTGAACAAGGGCAGCCATCCGTTCGTCAGCCAAATTCTTCCGTTACTCAACGATCGAGGCATCCTCTGCAAGATAATGGAGGCTCTAAAATACGTCAGCCCGAAAGGAACCGATCTGGAAATCAAAGACATGGAAATGTCTTTGACCCTAGTCTTCCTCATCTTCCCCTATCTACCAGTGGCAGTATGATCCTCGGGCGCCAGCAGTCTGCGATAGAAAAAAGAGGAAGCATTGTCCGCTTTATGTCTGATGGCCCTCAAGTGTCTAATGATAACGCAGCCCCTGACCAACACACGCTCTCTCAGAACTTTGGCTTCCCTTTTATTCCAGAGGGTGGCATGAATCCACCAATAAATGCCAACGCGTCTTTCATCCCACCAGTTACTCAGCCTAGTGCCACTCGAACACCAGCCCTAATCCCAGTCGATCCTCAAAATACGCTGCCATCCTTCTACCCGCCATACTCTCCTGCCCATCCCACTCTTTCCAATGACATTTCTATCCCTTACTTTCCCAATCAAATGTTTCCTAATCCAAGCACAGAAAAGCCGAGTAGCGGAGGTTTGAACAATCGATTTGGATCCATTTTGTCCCCTCCCCGGCCTGTTGGTTTTGCTCAGCCGAGTTTTCCTTTGCTTCCAGATATGCCGCCAATGCACATGACCAATACGTCACACTTATCCAATTTTAACTTGACGTCTTTGTTTCCAGAAATAGCCACCGCTCTTCCTCCAGATGGTTCAGCAATGTCGCCTTTGCTTTCCATTGCAAACACATCTGCTTCAGATTCTTCCAAGCAGTCCTCAAACCGACCTGCCCACAATATAAGCCATATTCTAGGTCACGATTGCAGTTCAGCTGTATGAAGACTGATAGACTGACTTCTAGTCTGATGCGTTGTTTATATATTTAAGAAAAAGAAAACGGATCTTACTGGCATCCCTGAAGAGCCCATTCATAGCATCACTGTTTATTTGCCTAAATGTATGTATATGGGTACGTTTTGTATTTATATACACACTGTATTTCCATCCACCTTACTAACTTTAAAGCACCAGTGCCTATAGTAATGCTTACTTACAAGTAAACGGTAAGAATGCAACATTTAGAGCTGTGCAAATATTGATTGTTGATTTTACAACAATCAAGTCTGATGTCTGATTGTCCCAGGATAATCGCCACCCTCAGTAGTACTTGGATGTAAAGAAAGAAGTGAGAACATCCGAACGAGAGATAGGAAAATAATGCTACAGATTTCATTTTAATTATGATGTGTTTACCTAAAACTAAAGACGAACTTGAAGTGGCTTGGGTTTCTCTTCTTCCTTTGTAAAATATTTTCAGGAGCCTCATAACAAGTCAAGTCTGTGTTAATCCAGCGTTATTTGGTAAAGCCATTTGTTGTGCAGCTTTTGTCTCTTTGAAGCTTGTCACATACACTTGACTTAAGGCTGACTTTACCTGGCAAAAATTACTGTGTTTCTATGGTCAGCAATTAAAAATCCTGTTTTAGAAAACCGAGATTTCTTTAAAGCATGAATTTCTGAAATTTGTTTGGATCTGTTTTAACAATGGCATCTGTTACTGCTGAACTTGGTCAACATTTTAATGTAGCTTTCTACCCCTGCTGGTGTAGTCAGCAGAGACAGCAGCCCTGTTTGTTGCCATTTCATTGTTCATATGCTGCAAGTTACCTCAGGGTGTTTCTTGAACCTTGTTTAGCACCTTCTTAATGTCTTTTTTTTTTCCCCTCTCCTCTTTTGGCCCATGCTCAAACACCGGCTTTCTGGTTTCTAGGAGTGACAGCCCTCTGTTGTATTGGACAGCACACGGGAGGAGCACCAAGCCCAGGGCATCCCACAGAATTAATGGGGATCCTCGTGGGCACAGCAGCTACTTAACATTGCCGAGTGCGTCGGGGCCAAATTTAATATCAGTACTTTGCACTTGAATGCACCTTTTGTCTAAACCCCTATGATTGTGGGTGAAGGAAGAACACGAATGTGTCAAGATTGAAATATTGCGTACCAGGAAGACGTGGTTTGAGCATTGTGAGGAAGGGGGGACGTGTTTGTGCGTGCATGAGGGACGGAACGAATGTGTGTGTGCTAGCCAAGTCTCCGGTATACTTCCACAGATTTTGATCCCATTTCATTTAAGGGAAAGGGAAGAACTAGGTAAGTTTTGTTTATTTAATGGCTCTGTGATGTTATTTTTTTGGAGAAAAAAAAAAGGCAGAAATATGTCTTTTATTTTTAATTGCGTGGAAATACCATTCCTGACTACATTCTTCAAATAGCATAGTAACTTCAGGTTTCCTCGTATGCAGTCCTCCCACAAGCAGCTGAGAGGCTTTAGCATAAAACAGAATTAGGCAAAATAGACTGTAGTCCATCCTGGTGAGGTCTCCATTCTTATAACCTGGGGTATGTTTTCCTGCAAAGCTATGTGAAACGGTTCTGCTTCAAATCGGGAATCACCTTTTAATTCAGATGGGGAATATCTTTAGGACACTAAATGTAAGTGGTGCTTCACTACTTTTGTGTTTATTAAAACTAACTGATGGAATATTTATTTTACTTCAGAGCAAGCCTGCTTTTCTGCACTTGCCACAGAACAGCAGCATGTGGTCCATGCAGAGCAGTAGCCTTAGGAATGACTGTCAGTCCTCAGCACTGAGTGAGCAAACTGCAGGTCTGCGTTTTGTCTGATTGGACCAGACTGGTTCCCCCTAAATGCTGTAAATCCCAAATGGGCTGCGTCAGGTGGTGGAAATGTGTTCCACAACATGGCATGGATCCATGGGTTGTGGGGGCTAAAGACAGGAGGACTGACTCAGCAGTGGCAACATTTGCTACCTGGTACAGAGGAATTTCTGAACATTCAGAGGAATATTCTTCTGTACAGAGGAATGCAAAAGAGCCATTCTTATTCTCGTTAAGTGGCATTTGTTATGAGTAAGCATATTTGGCTTTCAAGACAAAATAGTGAGAAGTTAAGCCCTGGTTTACGGGACTTTACTTAAAGATGTTATTCCTGCTCATCACTCACATCATACTGCATTTCCTCTGCTGGGAAAGCTCCACTGCTCTGTGATGTCTTTCAAAACTGGAGAGAGCCTGTAGGCTTGCATGGATATATTTGTTCCTTCATACTGATTTCACTATTAATTTCACTGGTGGTGTATCAAGGTTTAATGTGATCATGGGTATTCAGTATAGAATGTATTGTTTGTGTTGGGTTTTAGTGTTTTTTTTTGTTTGTTTCATTTTTTCTAAGGTGTACATTGTTTTCTGAACAGGCAGTAACTGCATCAGTAACTTTTGTGTGCCCCTTTTCTGTTTACGAAGATGACCCAAAAAGCAATCTTATTCACAGGATTCCTGTAGCGCAGGCCATTACCACAGAGGCATTTTAGTGGTGTAAACACTGTGATTTTGCAGCAACTGCACAGTTTCCTGGTGTGTGGCTCAAAACTAATCACCGCATCACCTTCATTCTTCTCTAGAGGATCATACCTTGTGTTGTTGTTGCAGGGCATGGTAGATCCTGTGCTGTGCTGCTTCACGGTCCTCAGGACTTTTCATGAAAGCTGCTGAGACCAGGATGGAGACCACGTCACTACCCTCACTGAACAGGGCGCTTTCCATTGGAGTTCAACCACATGCATGTAGGAGTATTTCACATGCCATAAACGATGCCAAATGGCATTCATGTGGGATGAAAGGAAAGGTGGGAAGACCTAGCTTGAAGAGCTTCGTATAAATCTGTTTGTCCAAATTCTATTATTCCCCCCCCCCCCCAAGAAAAAAAAAAATCTATTATTTTCACTGTTGACTGGCATTTAAATCAATTTAATTCAAGACAAATTGGCTGCAATGTGTGGTGGTTTGGTCTGTTGGGGATGGTCTCTGCTCAGGCTGGCCGGGTGCCCTGGTTTGAGAGTGACTTGTGGGCTTGCCACAGAGTTCAGTTTCTCACATTGGTGCTCACCTGCCTGCAGGAGGAACATTTGATGGACTGGATATTTTGCATCAAAAGAGAGGAAATGAGATGTTAAGTACTTTTGTTAGCTTTTAATTATGGAATTGCTTTGGTTTTTCTCTTCACAGTAAACTACTTAACCCCACCTTTTCACGTAGACCAGGCCACAACTCAGCTTCTTGCGTTTGTTTTGGTAGGCTGCTTCGGGCCTTTGGCACGTCGGTGCTTCAGCTGTCTGCGTGCTGGCCCTTTCCGAGGGCTTTGCTCTCAGCATGGGGAGTGAGTGGAACGTCTTTGCTGTTGAGCTGAAAGAATATTTTTCTTTTACCCCTTCCCCTAACATTGAAACCATTTTCAGGTATCAGGTTGATGAAATTTTAAGGAAGGCTTAGCTTACCTCAGACCATGCTTTTTTTTTGGGGAAAAAAGTGTGTGAAAAAGGAGCTTCTGTAAGTTTTACTGATGAAATAATTGCTCTGCTTGTCAGAGGAATTCTATAGGCAAATGAATTTTATTCAGCAAACTTCTATAATGCCAAGAATGACTTGGTATTTTAAAGTTCTCTTGTTTTTAAAAAGATATTTGGGAAAGATTTTGTGGTTTAAATTGTAATGTATTGTTCTGAGAGAGGAATTGTCTCTTCTAGAACGGTTCCACTGTGTCTTTCTGAAGGCTGCTTACTCTAAGTGGGGGGTTGCTTTGGATTTGAAGAGAGGAAGAATACTCCATATTGGTTAATTTAACAAAAGTAGTAGCAAAAGGGAAATGTTCAGAACTACCTCTGGGGTGGGACTGCCACAGTGGGCAGGCGTTGGGCATCTGTGGCTTTCAGCTTGTCCTAAACAAGTTCAACAAAAATAGCAAATGGGCGCAGGGCTGAATTGCGTGTATTTTAATGTAATCCTTGATTAATCCCTTAAGAAACCTGGGTGAAAACAAGCGGAATCAGATTAAGTTGAAAGCAGGCAATAAACTAGTAATATATTAACATTTATCTAAGTTTGATTGAGAGAAAGGAGCTCATTTAAGCGCAGCTAAGGAAACGTAGAAATGACTTGAGTGTGTGTGTCTGAGCCATACTGGAGCGTGTCCGGTAGCTCCTGCTGCAGTCACTGGGCTGCTGCCCAGGGGCAGAGCACCTCTCTGAAGAGAAACGCGCTGTGCTGGTACGGGGCCGCCACAAGTTTGCACAGATTGCCTACTGCACTTTAAAGCTGCGCTGCTGCTGCGGTCAGTCACTAGTGTTGTTGCAGAAACAAACCGTTTGGCAGGGCAACTGCGAAGGGCATTCCCAGGGAAAAGGTGTCACTTCGTTATTGCTGATCTCCTGGAGTCTTTTTCACCCTGTTCAGAGGTACTTGTGCAGCCCTGGCTCAGGGACTTTGTCACGAATGTGTGTGGCCCTCTGTTTCTGGATGACTAAGTGTAGTCAGATGCATCAACAGCTGGGACCTTCCCCTGTTCCCCAGATAACTTCCATGCTTATCCCTTTAGTAACAATCTCACTTGGACTTGGAAAGAAAGAGTAGAATTGGATCTATTTATACCAACTTGATCAATCTTTTCGATACAGTGATGTAAGAAGCTCCATTCCTTATCACCTCACCCGTGTTTGTCTCTTATTTGCCTTTCTCCCACTGCCACCGACCCAGCACTGCCAGCAGCTGTGGGGAGAGGTTTGCACAGAACTCTGTCTTCAGCCTCCTGCTGCCTCTGCTGTCCTTAGAGCAGAGCTAAGACCAACGCTTTATTCCCACTTGTTACACTGACAGCAAATTATTCTGTGAAGCAGTGATTTACCACAAATGTTTGGTCATGATGATACAAAACAGTCTTCTCTCTGCTGAGAATCCTTACTTAGTTACACGAAAGCCATTTATTAGTTGCTGATACCAGTTTTTATACGGTAATTCCAGAGGAAACCTGACTGAATTTTTACAAGTAAGTTCCAGGTTTGCAATATGCGGTGCAGTTTCAGCAATCACAAATGTGAAACACCCAAGACAGCAGTGGGTTGTACCCATGTTCCTGCCTGCTCACTGTGAGAAGGAAAGCAAAGATGGATTTTGCCACAGGAGATTAATCAAAGATGCTGTTGCCCTCCACAATGTAAATTATTTATATTCAGTCCAGAATTTTCTGCTGTGCTCCTGTTTTATACAGCTGTGAATTACTTGGATACAGCGCCACTGGAACGCCCGTACTATTTTGTAATGGAAAAAGGAAATCTGCAGTAGAATATATAATGAATGAATAGGAACATCACCTTGCAATTGTAAATAAGATCTTGTTCTGTTTATTTTGACATCTTTTTACAAATGTGTTGCATTTGGGTGTAAATATCCCAAACCATGACCTTGTTCAGAGTTCTGAGATTTCTATTGTTAAATGTAATACTTTGTTTAATAGCTGTAATAATTATTTGTATAGACATGAACATGATAGTATTTTATTAAAAAAAGGAAAAACGTTCTTTGAGTACTGGATTCTTTTTGGTGCAGCTGTGTAAAAAATAAAAATTAAAAAATGAAGTGAGATGGAAGGCTTTCGAGGTAAGTAAAAATAAAGTTTTGTTTTGAGAGTAGGAATTTACAGTTGTGCTTTTCCATCAATCCATATTCACTTAGTAGAATTATGTACCACTTTATTTGGGTATATATAACACTGTTATCCAGAAGAAATGTGTAATCAATTTAATGCAGGGCAAATATTGTCCCTGTACAGGCAGGTGGCAGTCGTCAGTGTCTTAAAGCACCTTCCTGCCCCTTGTGCTTGTGGGCCTGTTCCAAGGCAGGTGCAGCACTGAGAAGGGTGTTGCAGGAGATACATATATATAAATATATATATATACATATTAAGCCAAAAGTTAGTACTCCTTCTACTTATAAAACCAGCTAATACTTGTACTATGACTTAGCAAATCAGCACAAGTTGGTATTTAACAACCAACTGTTGAAAACAGTATCAGTGTAGATAGATTTTTATTATTATTTTTTTTTTTTTTTTATGCCCTCCAGAGTCTGGCAGCCACCATTTCCAGCTGGGGTAGCTCCTGCTTCTGTTACGCTCCTCAGCCCCTGGTGAGCCGTGTAAACTCACCGAGGGAGGGAAAAAAAATGGAAAGGATTCACTGAGAAGCTGAAGTGTTTGTTCCTGTTTTCAAGAGGTGTTAGAGCAGTTTGTGCTGAGTGTAGGCGGATGAGCACATGGTAGTGGAAGCAGGGACCACGCGACCAGCCCCTGTCACACCATCTCTTCACTGCTGCTGCTCTGCTTTTTTTTCCCCATACCTCAGTCAACTGCTGTTCTGTTAGCGAAAGGTGAAACGACGACAACAAGAAGTGATGAACTTGAGTCCCCAAGGAGTTGCCCGTAAATTGGGGAACACAGGTCCTCCCACCTTCCCCAAAACAACTCTTTCCCCGAGGATGTTCACCAGGTAAGTGCTGCAGGACCAGCAGCAGGAGTTGCGCTGTAGCTGCTGAGGGCTGTGGCCCAGCCTGGCCAGGACAGGCGGTAACACGGAGCTGCTCGGGGGCTGAGCCAGAGCCAGAGACACTTCTGCCAGCGCCAGGTCTGGGGTGGGAGAACTGAAGCACAAACAGCAGGGAGGGCAAAGGCAAGAGGAAATTCAAGTCTCCGCGTCAAGCTGTAGGCACAGAAGCAGCAGGGAGATGATTCCAGCTCCTCCTCCCCCCGTCTTGGCTTGAGGTGCCTCTCCGTGTATCTAGCTCTCTGTTTTTCTGCTCCTTCTGTGCCAGTCGCTACCACGCTGCTGCTGACACCTTGCCGTGTGCATGCTGTGCTCAGCTCTGCTCAGCGCGGCGAGCCCGTATGTTGCTCTCCTACCTCCCACACTGACCCAGCTGCTGTTCAACATTACCATTTCTTCTCGCAGTCAGAAATGAGAACCAGCTTCTTGGTAACAAATACGGGCTTGGAACAAGCTCTGAGATGACAAGAGGAGAAGCTGCTGCTTTTTCTCCCCAGCTAAGCACAGGTTAGGGGCAGTCCTGCAAGGCAAGAGCCCATCCTGCACCCGGCTGAGCAGGGGGCAGGGGTGTGAAGGCAGCACAGAGAGCAAACAGGACTTTGGATCAGACCCAGAAAGAGCAGGATCCTGACAACCTGCCAAGATCAACAGGTTTTTAAGTTGACGTCACGCCCCTGCCCAGCCCTGTCTCAAGGGGTCTGAGGGAGGCAGCATCTGCTACATCTCATAAGAAACTGCACTGGAGCCGCTGGCCAGACTGGGCCACGTATAAAATATTCAGAGTGCCATTGCCTGGTGCGATTGGTGCTGCACGGTGTGACAGCAGCACGGGCACTGAGAAACTGGGCGTTACAAGAACAAAGGCTGGTGGAGTTTCTGCACGGGACAGAGGCTCCAACCACTGAGCCTCCAGCAAATGCAGGACAGTATCTCCAAGCATCCTTGCCACCTCAGCAATGCCTCCCACCTCCAAGAATCTCCCACCTCAGACAAAGAGTAACACATCACCCTCCAGGTCCCAGCAGGGTGGGATGGGCCTTGCCTCAAGGAGAGGCTGCTTCTGGTTTAGCACTTGGCAGGAGGTGATGCTCCAGCTGTTGGAACAGGCCATGTTCTCAACCTCCTGTGCTCCCAGCACCAAGGATTTAGCCCACACACTGCCATGCTGCAGTACCTCCCCACACAAAGCCACGTAACCCACTGCAAAGGCCCACATAGGGCTTGGAGTGAACTTTTCCAGGCACTTGCTAGAACAAGAGACGGGCACAAGGCCCATGGTGAGGACTCCCTGGGGAAAATTTCTCCCCTCTTCCTGCTGTATCTCCGGTCCTGCCCCCAAAGTGCTGCCCTACTTGCTCACTAGCTCACCTCACCAAGTGACAAGGCCATGGCACAGACAGACCTACCTCTGCAGTTCTTCACACAGCCCCGCCTCAGTCCTCTGCTCCTCCTCTTGAAGCCAGGAATAAAGAGGCAGAGAGGAGATGGAGCAGAAGGTGCTGGCAGCACTCAGTGCCATCACTGAGCATTACCGCGTGACCGTAAAGCTCCAGGAAGAGCACATCCTGCACACCTCAGCCTCCTGAACAGCACAGAGATTACTGCCACAGGTGGTGGTGGTTTCACTGCGCAGAGAACTGGAAGGGCAGAACTTGGGCTCCTACAGCAGCCCTCGCATTTGTGGGTAGCAGGACAGGGTAGCAGAGAACCTGTGTTGCAAATGTCTGTGTATGCACACACATATAAAAATGTATTTTTTTATATATACACATTATATATATAGACACACACACATATATATAGCCAAACATTCATACACTTCTAGGTACAGAAACCCAGGTGGCTCCATCTGAAGAGCAAGCTTACAGTTGTGCTGTGAAGCCCTGACCAGAGCGGCCCAGTTTGCTGCACTCAACGGTAAGGATTTGGGGGTTTTTGCACCTCAGGCTTCCCCATGTTCTCTCCTTATGGAGAAGAAAAAAGAAGCTGCAGGCAAGCCTGTGTAGTTGGTACTGGAATCTGTCACTTTAGCTAGACCAAGAACAGATGGCAAGGCTGCAGGGTGGTTGAATAGAAAGCAGGGACTCTCCTCAGCCTGATACTCCTCTGCTGACACTTCTCAGAGAAAAGCAAGTGGCGTCTTTTTTTCCTGCAGCCCACGCTGATACCTTGAAGGAAGAGCAGCTCGCGCTTAGCAACAGGTCTGAGAAACCTGCCCCTGTCTGTACGTATTCTGCATACTGAAAATATACAACTCCATCTGCACAGCAAACCTGCAAGCAGGTCATCGGTACCTCTGCTCAGGGAACTGCGAGGGTCACTGTTTGCTCTTAGTGACACCTGAGGATGACAGCAGCTGGCTAACACCATTGGGGGCCCCTTTGCCCCAAGCACTCCCCTTGCTGCTGCTGAGAGCTGTAGCAGGAAGAATTCAGATCAACCTGCTGAGCAGGGAACCAGGAACATTCATTTTATTGACCATCTTGACAAACTCCAACTTAGAAAAAAAGTCAAATAAAAACCAGTTAGTGCAAAACCTTCCTAGGAGATACAGACATCTCGGAGTAGAAAGTTACCACCGTCTTCTACTTTGGTAAACACAACTGGAATGGGGCCATCGCATCACTGAATACATGCATATACACCAAGGGAAAAAAAAAAAAAAGGTCAGATAACAAAAATAAGGACAGCAGGCCTTAAAGAATAGTTTTTAATCCAAAATTAGCAAAGCAGGTCACATTTTAGATGCAACACCTGCAACAACAATTCACATCTTATTCTTTTCTTCTTTTAAATAACTGATAATTCAGGAAGAATGTGAAGACATTAAAAAACTTCAGATGCAGAAAAGTTGAAGAAGTGGGGGGAAAAAAGTTTGGTCCAGATCTCTAGATAAAGAGCTCAACCCTAATGCCCCCAAGACCTCCTCTGAACCCTGGCAAAGCAGGTTCCCATCATTGCCAAGTTTCCCAAAGCTTGTGGGAAGAGAAAGTCTGGGGCTGCTAGACAGCTTCCCTACTCTCCCCTATCCCTTAGCAAGGCTCCTGGACTGGGCCATGGAGCAGGAACCAAGGAGCGACTCAGCACACAGGGCGGTGGCTTCACCCCTCCATGATCTCCATGGTCACAGCACGTTTGGTGCTGTAAGGAGACCAAAGCACTGACAAGCAGTTGCATAGGAGCTGCCAGATAGGGGCTGGGAGGCTGTTTAACACGTGAGAGTGAGAGGGGCTGCAACAGCAAGGTGGGAGACTCTGCCTCTGGCAGAGCACTTGTGAGCAGCTCTAGTCCACCAACCACCTCCAACACTGCAGCCCTTGGACATGTTCCTCTTGTGACTGTAGCTCCCCACTAGCTACAGGAGGAGCCTCTCCCGCAGAAGAGAAAGCAGTCCCCTGCTGCCACCTCAGACTGGAGGCCTTTGCTTACTCGGCAGCTGTTCTGCACGCTGGGGTGGTGGTGGGACAGAAGCCAAACGCTCCCCCTGGGCTGCCAGAAGGGACCCTCCAAGGGCAGCAGCCTGCAGGGAACAGGCACCGGCTGCCGATGCAGGAGGAGCTGCATTGCACTTCTCAGACTCACCGGAGAGGAAGCAGAGCACATCAGCAGGGAGGAAGGGAAGCAAAGGTGTTATATGCACCTCCTGTTTCCTCCCTCTTCGCTGCCTCCAGTACCTGCTGCACCCACAATACTGGTTGCAGCCGCTGGGACATGCCTGCCCGAGAGGGTGCAGTAGCAAAGGATCAAACATCATCTTCCCTCCCGGTCCTGCCTCAGTTACCGCAGCACCCTGTGGTGCTTGCTGTGGGATCCGGCTCCTCCGCTCCCACGGGGCAGCAGGCCACGGAAGCAAGCCCATTCCCCACAGACACCGGTGGTCCAGCGCCTTCAGCCAAGGGGCTTGAGGATGCCCCCACGCCTCCGTCCCCCAGGGGCTCAGAACACCGGGATCTTGTCCCTGCGCACCGTGTCCAGGTCGTCATCCAGGGTCAGCAGGACCTAAGGAGGGAAATGCAAGGCTGCTTCAGGTCTCACTGGCCAGCCACAGCTGGGGAGAACAGCTGTGTGACCCACAGCCCCAGAGGGAATTTGAGGCAAGGGGGCACAGGGAGGAGCAAGGCGAATGAGGAAGGCTGATCCCTGATTCCAGTGGCAAGGGAGCATCCCACTGTGAAGGATGTCTTGAGGCAGAACCAAGAAGTGTTGGGGCACTTCTGTGGTGTCATAGGGTGGCTGCAGCTCCACATGCACATGGAGGGACGAGGAAAAGGAGGAGAGGGTGAGGCCATACAGCAGAGCTGAGAGCAGGACTTACCAGAAAGGAGAAGAACAGAGCAGCTGCGGAGAGGAAGTGCCAGACATCATGGTCATCGAAGAATCCCAGAAGGATGCACGACCGGTTCTTCTCCCGCGACTCTGCTGGAGTCTCCTAGGGGAGAGAGCAGGTGGTCAGGACCTGAGATCTGCTCACACAGGACCCTATCAGCCACACTGAACCCTCTGGAGAACACTCTGCTCTAAACCATTCATGAGGAAGCAAAGAAAAAGCACTGTTGATTGGACATGAAGCAAGAACAAGGGAAGAATGCAATGTAATGCTTCACACCTGGGGAGAGACCTGGGACCACAACCCACAGCTTGGGTTGGATAAGTCCTCTCTCCACAGGTGCAGGCAAAGTCATTGTTGGCTCAACACAGCTTCTCATGTTCCCTTCCCAACCTGCTAAAGGAGCTGAGCCATTTTAGTTCCCCATGAGCAGACCAAGATTTTTGCCCATAGCATTTTATTTTATTTTTTTGTGGAAAAAGAACAACAGGAAGGAAAGGTGACAAGAGACAGATACAGGCAGAAGGATGGCAAAAGGGAAATCTTACCTCCCAGCTGCTGAGGGTCTGGAAGAAGAAGTAGAGGGCAGCCGCCCACACCACTGCTGTGGCCACGATGCAGAACAGAGGGATGGGCAGGAGCTTCTCGGAGCTGCGGAGCTGCAGGGAGGGATGTGGCCTCACCACGGGGGCTTCCCAGGGGCCAGAGCCACACTCGGGGCTGGCCTGCCAGCCTGGACTGTCTACCTTCACGAAGGGTCGCCCACTCCAGGGAGATGCAGTCCAGTTACCCTGAAGACAACCACTGCGCAGCATCCCCTTCCCAACGCCAGGCCTTGTCTCACCCCAAGCCCCACAGAGGCCTCCCCATGCCCCTCTGCAGCACTGCAGGAACCCAGACTGCAGCCAAAAGGAGGCCTATTCCTTCCCCTTCAGAGGCAGGCAACCCTGAGACAGCTCCAGCTCCCTTCTTTACCTTCATGATGATGTAGAAAGCCAGATACAGCAACAGGTTACAGATGAAGATGCCCAGTATGTAGGAGGCAAAGTCTCTGGGCCGATACACCAGCCCAAAGATGGCACTGAGGGGAGAGAGGGGAGAAGAGACATTAGACAGCTTCTTCGTTTGGAGACAGGGTACATCCCCAAACTGATCAACACCTGCTGCTCTCCGCAGGCCATGGGACAGGGCAACGTTGCTGCAGCGACCCAGTTTCCTGGAGAAAATAGTGTTCACCCCTGTTCCCCATTGAAACACCAAGTGAAACAGAATCCTCCACATTCATCCATTGAGAGCGACCAGAGATGCCAGAGGAAAGGCCCTGGGTTGCTTCCACCCCATGGCCAAAAGCATCTCACTCAGAAGGACTTGGCCCCAGATCTCTGTGTTTAGCAGAGGGCTAAACAAGACGCCCGCAGCCCGCACGCACGCACAAATACACAAGACGCCCGCAGCCCACTACTTACAAGGACCAGTTGACCAGGTTGCCAACGATGAGCAGCACCATCCTGTCCTGGAGAGAAGACATCAGTGATCGTATGAAAGCAGAAGGAAACAAGAGGCCTTTGCCTCAGAAATTCAGGATAGCATTATCTGAGGATTTGGAGTCTGGTTCCTGTAAGTGTGTATGCACCTGGCTCTCACGTTTGCTCCACAGGAGCACATGTCAGATGGACACTGCTCTGGCCCTCACAGATTTGAGGAGAGCATTGCAAAACAGAGACTAAACATCTACATAAAAGGACCAGCCCATCACTTAAGAATCATTCTCAGGAGGTTCATTTGCCTGTAAATCCTTTGACTAAGTTTCCACTGTTTTCCTCGTTAGATTCCTCTCCCCACACCAATTTATATGAAGTTTATTGCACAGAAGAATGGACGTTTGAAAGAGGAAGCTGGAAAAAATTTGGATAGCTTCCCACACATATTCACAGAGCCCTTTTTCACCAGTCTCACCATTAGCAAGGGAAGAACTTTAACTATGGCAGAAGGGTTACACCTGCGGGGCATGGGCATTTATGTTTACACAGCTGCCTTTATGGCATAGCCATTTCAGGCCAGCCAGGCTTATTTTATGCCTGAGTGCAGCAAGTTTGCTTGCAAAATTCAGTCTGAGGCTTATTGTGAAACTGGGGAATATATATATATATAGCCCATAAATAAAAAACTTCATTTGGCTTCAAACACTAACTAATGCTCTCTGCCCAGGGGAAAGCAATCAGTGGGATACGAGGTAACAGCTACTGGTTTTGTTGTTGCTGGGTTTTGTTTGTTTGTTTTTGTTTTGTTTTGTGATTTGTTTATTTATTTTAAACACTGCCTGCCCCGAGGTGCTGTAGAAGCAATAGCCATTGCATAAGCCACACAGCCATGGTAGTCACTGTATTCCCTGGAGAGGCTGCGCCACACAGAGCCTTAAACCAGCTCCTTTGAACTGATGTCTCCAGAGAGAAAGAACAAAGGCAAATACAATCACGCTTGTATCACCTTTGCTTTGATGTTTTATTCACCAAGCCTTAGATCAGAGAAGTCCTGGTGGGGGTGAACAGCTCCAGCAGAGATCTGTAATTACTTATACATTGGTGGGGCCAGGGGCAGAGGAGGGAAGCAGGCAGCATTGCTTTTGCAGATAGTCACAGGCTTTTCTTCTTTGCAATGGGAGAAATCACCTACCATGTACATCGGCCGACTGCACTGCTGGATACAGTCTGTGTACAGCACCATCGCTGCCCGACGAAATATCCCCAAGTCTGCCAAAGAAGAGGACAGAGAAGTCAGTGTAGCCGGCAGAGTGAGCTCCAAAGTGCCCACAGGAGAAAGATGTGGCTAGCGGAGGACCCAGAGTGCGGAGGTCAGGGTGTCCACAGATTAATTTCTTGCCCTTTGGGAGCAGCCCATGCTGGGCTGAAGGGCAGCCACCAGGGGATGTGGACAGGGTTTGGCCAAAACAACAGGTTAAAAACCAAACATCCCCTTGACACTGGCACTGCCCAGCAGTCAGATAACCCCTGCCTGTCCACTTACGCAGGTTGGCTTTGCAGCCATTTCTCTTTAGGGCAGATGTGTATGTTGGAAGGGGAAAAGTACTTTCCATGGAACGAGCTCAAGCCACTCCTGCTCCCAAAATCATTGTGAAAACTTCACCGGAGAGCCATCAGGGGCAGTGGGGATGGGCAGACACGCATGCACACAAACACCCCTCTTAAGTCACAAATGTGGAGCTCGAGAAGGCTCCCATGCCAAGATCAGAGCTCTCCTGTGCTGCACCGTCCCCTTCCTGCCAAGGAGCAGCACGGCTGCTGGCACACTGACTTCACTTCTCTAGGTGGCACACGAGCCTGCCCACCCCTCACATCCATGCATCCCCAGCCGCTAAGCTGCTGTCCAGTCAGTTCAGAGAAGAACGGGAGCTGCTCCCAGTTACCTGAATCAGGGCCATCTGAGGCAGACAGGAGCAGAAGAGGAAGGAGAAACATGTTTGTAAGCAGAGCAAGAGAACCGGGACCCCCACCAAACCTCCTCCCCCTCACCCCACGAGGGGGGTTTATCTGGCTCACCCCCCTGAGTGCAGCACAAGGGAGAGCTGCAGCTGTGCGGCAGGCTCCCTGGGAGCCCAGCTCTTTTGGCACCACAGGGCAGACGGGTCCTGCTGATTCCCGTGGTCTGGGAAGCAGCAGCATGAGGACTTGAGAGGCCAGGAAGAGCAACAGATGAGGGAGAGGACAGGATAACCCAGAACACAAAAGCAGACTGCAGGGCTGGCCTCACAGTTGCACCGAATGCCACTGAGGTTGCTCACGTAGGTTTGAGCAGGAGGCACCTGCACGCCCCGGGGAAGAGGGCTCAGCCACAGCACTCACCAATCTTGAAGCGGCCCATGTAGTAGATCTGGGTACTGAGAGCCAGCGAGGCCAGAACATGGATCATCGAGAAAATGACCCAAAACCACATACCATTTTTCCCAAACACCTGAAAGCAAAGACATATTAAAAGCAAACTGAGCCCTGTTACCAGCAGGATGATTCTCTCCTGTATCACAGCCCCACTGAGCATGGAAGAGAAACCCCTAAATCCTCCAAGCCAAAACAGGTCTCTAACTCCAAACATAGTTCAGGAAAGCAAGAGGAGCTCAGCACTTCTGGAGGATGGACTGTTCTTCCCGAATGTCCCTTCAGACAAGGGTGACAGCTAAGAAGGACTGCAGCTGACTCAGGGAACAGAAATATAGGGACTCCCAGATCAGGCGAGCTCTTCCTGCCAAGCTGGGCAGCAGCTCTCTGGTCAGGAGCTGGATTTTACAAAGACAGTCAGAGAACCAGCCATTACTGTAAACAACCATTACCAGCACACCAAGAGCACTACTGCAATCCCAAAAGTATAAAACCGTTCTGTGGGTAATTGTAGGTTTGTGGTTTATTTAAAAATTGGAAGTGACCTATCAGTGCAAGTTAATGCTGTATTAAAACATTAATATTTCAGTTACACATTGAAGAGTCCAGGAACTCCAGTCTGCTGACAGGCTGTGGCCACACATTCCCCTCCCCTGGGGCCACAGCACATGCCTGAACTCTTCGTTTTGCGAGCTGAAAGCCTCTGAATGAATGGAGCAAGAGAGACATGCAGCTTATAAGCTCCACCCTACAACTTCAAAATATCTCACAAAAAAATCATACAGCATCCCATAATAAAAGTGCAGTGTTTTGAACCTGTTTTGAACAGTGTTTGTGCAATTCTAGCACAGCTATCAAGAGATTCTTGGAAATTCTCGAGTTCACCAGCTACTCC
This sequence comes from Oxyura jamaicensis, assembly GCF_011077185.1. Taxonomy (NCBI): domain Eukaryota; kingdom Metazoa; phylum Chordata; class Aves; order Anseriformes; family Anatidae; genus Oxyura; species Oxyura jamaicensis. The sequence goes on from NC_048893.1 coordinate 82,554,650, forward strand.
TTGCCTTATCCCACAGACAGCCTCTTACCTTCATGGAATCAATTGGTGTTCTGCATTATGTGGGGTAGAGTTTGGCTAACAGTCCTGCTGGGACCCAGCCAGTAGTTCAAAGCAAAAATTCAATGGATTTTGCCTGGTTACTGCTGAATGCTACAATCCTACAGTCCTCCAGATGCAGAGAACCAGAGACCTCCAAGGTAAAGAAAGCACAGGCCAGGGACTCAGGCAAGCTCAGCACTTGCAATGCTATGAGCAAAGAGGCAGAGCTCTGTGCCAGCCTGATCCACCAGTGGCTGCTGGTGTCAAAGGGTGACCCTCTTGCGACTCCCTCTCCTCCAGTGCCCTTCTGTAGGCAGATATTCCAGAAACTTGCTTGGGACCCCACCCATCGTTAGGTGGGTCACCCTACTGTGCCTGCACACAGACACCTTGATGCATGAATTTCCCCCTTGGGAAGGAGGACATGTGGCAGGCAAAGCCTGAAAAGGAGCCCACAGAGGGAAACTGTGCCCTTCCCATCCCTGTGAGACCAGGGAAGGAAGGAGGAATAAAACAAAACACCAGAAATTCCAATTCTAGCAGCTCCTGAACACACTTTAATCCAGCTCTGCTGCTCTCCCCTGTCCTTTGCCCACTTAAGCCATATTTCCAGCCACACTCTCCTTCCCAGAGAACGTAGGTAAGAGGGAGCCATACCACTCCAAGGACAGCCAGACAGATGACCACAGCAAACGAGGCATAGGCAGAGTAGGCGCTGGCATTGATGTCTGGGTGGCGGGTCTGGTAGAGCTTAAGCATGCACAGTCCTGCGATCATGTACATGAAGGAGGTATCTATGGAGGGAACACAATAAAAAGTAAAAGCAGGTACTGCCAGCAGGCTGAGAAAGCTGCTCAAAGCACATACAGAGAAGTGTGGCAGCAGGGTCAAACCCAAGTCCAGCTGGCATGAATCTTTGATGCTGTACCGCATCGTTCAGCAGCTTGTGCTCTGCTATCTTGCAGCACACCTACCACGCTCCAGGGCAACAAAAAAGAGGCTCAGAAGGTAAGTGCCCAAAACAGGACAGCACAGAAATAGGCAGGGAAATGCAGAATGGTTGAGGTTAAATGGGACCTCTGGAGGTCATCTGATTCAACTCCCTTGCTTCAGCAGGGTCAGCTATGACTGGGTTGTTCAGGACCATGTCAGGCTTTGGATACATCTCCACAGAAGAAGACTCCACAAACTCTGAGCAATCCATTCCAGTCTTTGACAACCCTCCCAGTTACATAAATAAATAAATAAAATAAAAATTCCTGTGTTTGAATGGAGTTTCGTGTCCTCATCCTGTCACTAGGCACCTCTGAGAACAGCGTGGTTGTGTTGTCTTCATTCCCTCTCATCTGAAATTTATGCATGCAGGCAAGATTCCCCCCTCTCCCCAAGCCTCATCTTCTCCAGGAAGGTGAAGGGGCCCCGCAGAGAAAAGTTTCCACTGCAGTGGCAGACAGAGGCTTCCTGGGCTTGAGCACTTGGCCACTCAGGCTGTGCACTTGCTATCTTCAAGCTCTGAGCAGCAAAGGCAAGGGGAGTTCATGCCAACAGCACACTACCAGAGTCCCAAGGTCTGGAGAGGAGGCCAAAATGCATCAGTCCCCATCATCCAAAGCCTCTCTACCTCCTGACTGAGCCCTGGAACAGGCAAGTTCCAGGGAGCCTAGCAAGGGTAGGGGGGTGAGAAATTCTAGCAATTCAGCAGGACACAGGGCATGGCAACTTCTAACTCCAGCACAAAAGGAAAAAGGCAACTCATCTTACCAAACTGGAAGTTGGAGTAGTTAGGGCAGACATGGTAACAGGCACTGAGCACGCCTTCCATCATCAGAGCGATGCCCATAGCATAAAAAAGACCAAAATGCTTTGGGATCCCGTAGTCCTGGAAGAGAATAGAGCTGTACAGAAAGTGCCCTCACCATCCTGATTACAAGCAAACTTTCATTCTCCATCGTTTCATCCCTCCTAGACCTCGCACATGTCCTTCAGCATGTGTGCAATTGTAGCCATACCGCATGGCTGGTGGGATCCACAGGCAGAAAACCCAAGTTAAGTACATAAGCCTCTGGTCTAAAGACCTCATATGACCTTGTTACTGACATCTGGAAACCAAAGTGTCACTGTCCTGCACAAAACAGAGAATGATGGGGACCCAGAAGAGCAGTCTTGCTCTTGTGGTCAGTGAGGGGTTAAAGGCACCTGGGTAGCAGAGTGCATCAACACAGCTGAGAAGGCCTCTCCATCAGGATCAGGCTGGGATCTCATCTGAAAGCCCATAAGCACCAGATCCCTAAATCTGCTAAGGCCTTTACTTGCTACCAAGCTGGCAAAAGAGCTGTCTCTCTCCAGAAATCACCGGCATGACTGCCCACAGGGCTGCAGACTTCCTCCATCATCTCCCAGGACACACTGAAGGGACTGCAAAGGTTCTGCCTAGGAGTTCTGCTTCAGAGCTCAAAGAGCCAAATTCCTCTGGATTGTCATACGATGCTTTGTGCCTTCTTGCTAACAAGGGTACCAAGAAGAAACTCTTGGCTGTGTAGGACAAATCAAGCCTCACTACTGACAAAAACACTCTCCAGGAGAAGAAAAAAAAAAGTCTCAGCAACATCACATTTAGCAGGATATTAGTTAAGGCTGCACTTTTCACAAGCCCCATTACAAACCTACGTCTAGTTTTTTGCTCACAGGAGCCTACTGCTTTCTAGAAGACAGATGCTTCTCCCCACTGCCACATCATGGGACAAAACAGGGATCCAGATGTGCCCCCAGACCTCTGTCCCTGTTCTTCCACAGTGAACACCAGAGGAAGAGACACAGCCACAGGAGCTGTTCCTCTACTCATCTCCCTGTCTTTGCAAGTCCAGGCTGGGTAACCACAGCAACACAGCAAGCAGCAAAGTGGTGGGGTGTGCAGGAACGTGTCTCACCTCCACCCTTTTTCAGTGAAGGAAAAAAAGGAGAATTCAATCCTCCAGCAAGGAAGGCAAATTGAAAACCACTGTGCATCGCTCTGGTTGTCAAATTCACCCTGCCCTTTCTCCCTTCACATGGCCCCATGCAACCATGTTCCCTACCAGGGTATAGACATCTTTCATCTCCATGGCCCGACGGTGGAGGATGTCTCTGCGCAGCACAATGAGGAGGAAGAGAAAACCCAGCAGTGTGTGGCCCACATTGCTGAGGATGTTGTTGAAGGCACTGCAGGAAAGAAGAAAGTTTAAGACAAGGGCAGCATAGCAGCAGGAGGCTGAACTCCAGGCCACAATAAACTGAATCCATTTTGTCCTCCCTCACACCCCCATCCTCCACCTCAGCAGCTGCAAAACACCTGCCAGTTTTACACACTGGTTTACAATTTTAGGCTGAGTAGTTCATCTGCCTTGGTAAAATTAGCACTTTTTCTGTGAGGTTCCCAGCTCTGTGTTCTCTTGGCAATCCAATATTAGGTCAGAGAAAGGCTGCATTGATCTGAACTGCTCTTCAGAGCTGCTTCTCCTTGGATACACGTGAAAGTGTCCAAAAGAGCACGAGCACTTCTTTGCTGCCAAGCAACTTTGCTGGGGCAACCTCGGTACCCCACGTTCCTGGGTGCATATCTCACTGCAACAGAAAGGCACTGCTGAGCTCAGCAGAAACCTCAGGAAGACTCTGCTCAGAGCCCTAAACGCTCAGCAGGTCTTATCAGCATGGTTGCTGAGAACCTTGTAAGGATAAACCCCCAACCTGGACACAGCATGAGCACCCTGGATGCAGTGACCGCAGGGCTCACTCACCTCAGCACCCCCAGGGGATGAGCACACAGAAAGTTGTAGTAGCAGATGTCCTGATTGCCTGTCACATTCACTACCTGGACAGAAAGGAGGTGGGAGACCTGATGTTAGCAAATCCTCCCTGTTTGGAGGCATTTGTGCTGTGCAAACACACCGCATTTACAAGGTCTAAGTGACAAACTGCATGTACAACACTTGAGGGCTGCAGCTCTGCAGCTTTTCGTGAACCACTGTAGCTCAGGACCCACAAGGTCTTGAAAAGCAGCAAAGCTTGTGGCAGCAGCTCAGGGTGCTTCAGACAGGACCAGGGTGAGCTGCTCTTGGCTGAGCCCTTGAGTGGCTTGAAACCCAGCTGGTCTTTTTTATTCTCTTTGCCTAGCTTCAGTAGCTGGGGCAGAGCAGGGACCAGCTGCCAGTGTTTGAGAAGAAAGTCACTGTGTAGTTAGATGCAAAGAGGCATGTAGGGACCAGGAGGCAGCCTAGCAGTAGCACTGGCACAGGGAGTGAAGCTTTTATGAGGGGGCAAGATGTTGCTACAGGCCACAGACCTGATAGTGGTTTTTGGAGAAAACATGCTGTGTGCTCTCACTTGACAGCACTAACAGAACTGGGATGAGAAACAGATCCGCTTGCGAATCTCTGAATAACAGCAGGATAGCAAGGACTGGAAGAAATCACTCGTATCATAGCAAAATGTACTTGCTTTCAGTTGTCTTTCAGAGATAACAGTAGGTTCCTCCTGCCTCTAAAACGAAATAGGCCCTAAATGAGGCACTGGAGGATAAGGAAAACAGAGGAGTAGGAGCTGCAATCCCTGCTTACCATGCAGAAATAGCAGAATAACTGCAGGCTCAGTGAGCTGAGCCAAGCTAGCAGCGGTGATCAAAACCTGGTACAGAGAGCAGCTAAAGTAAACTGCTCCTCAAAGACAGAGCAGGATTCCTCGTTGACCCCAATTTCACTGCAGCTGTCACCCTTGCACTGTGCAGCCACAGAGCACGTTTAAAGGCAAGATGACCCCAAGACCAGGGGACAACGCACCGTCTGGTAGGTGATGACAAGCTGGATGACGGGCAGGGCATAAAACACTGCGATGGTGATGATGTTCCTGCAGAGAGGAGGCAGAAGCAGCAGTTACACACCAACAAAATTATGGCACCCCCAGCACAGAGCCTCACGGGGCTGGTGGAGGAGCAGGAACACCCCAGTGCCTACGGGCACAGGCCCTTCTCTCCCAGCCACAGCTTTACACCAGCTCTGGTTGTGCTCCCCCAGAAGGAGAAGAACAAATGAACAGGAGGCAAACACCACGGGCACAAGAAAAGCCAGGATGTGCACCACAGGCTTGCGTGTTTGCATACTGAATCATTGAATGATTTGGGTTGGAAGGGAACTTAAAGATCTAGTTCCAAGCCCCCTGCCATGGGCAGGAACACCTTCCACTAGACCAGGTTGCCCAAAGCCTCATCCAACCTGGCCTTGAAAGCCATAAGTTCTGTTACTACATTTTGTAATAAAGATTCTCTTCCCATCTTTCCTGTAGAGCCCCTTTAAGTATCAGAAGGCCACTGTAAGGTCTCCCCAGAGCCTTCTCTTCTTCAGCCTGAACAGCCCCAACTCTCTCTGTTTCTTCACAGGAGAGGTGCTCCAGCCCTCTGATCATTTTTCTGGCCCTCCCCTGGACCCACTCAAATAGGTCGATGTCTCTCTTGTGCTGTGGACCCCTTCCTGCAGTATTCCAGGTTGGGTCTCAAGAGAGCAGATCAGAAGGGGAGAATCACCTTCCTCATCCCACTGGCCATACCTCGATTCCCCCCTCCCCACTATGTTTTAGCACATTGCTTGTTACCACACTTTAAAGAAGTTGATGCAAACCAGTAACCATTGCCAGGATCAGGTGTGCACTGGTCCACAAACATCCTCGTTTGAGGAATGTGGGATATGCCCTTGCTGGTTAGAAAAGGGTGTAATGGGACGGCTCAAAGAATATCCTCAGGCCTAAACTGTGGTTTTAAAGATGAACATGGGGACCTAGATGGAGAGTCCACAACCAGAGACTGTGTCCCAAGCTTGGGCCTTGCCAGTTTGTCTTCTCCTTACCAAAAATAAATTTTGTATTTTTTGCTGACAATCCTTCGGTCCTTCCTGGACAAGTCTGACAGGTAGAGGAATACCTAAAACGTTAATGAGAGAAGAAAGAGGGAAGAAAAAACAGAAAAGAACTAATGAAAAAGCCAGTGGAAAATCTTGACACACCTAGAAAACATCCAGCTTGGTGCAATTTACACCATTTTTACATAGCAATGTACGAGCTCCCTTTCCCATCAAGAATCCCTTGATTCTGTGTTGAACAAGTTCTACAAAAGTGGAAACTTAAAATCCCTGGAGAGCGACTAGTGTTGGTCCCAGCCCAGCTGTGTCCACGTGCCCAGCAGCAGCCATACCTTAGTGCGGATGACATTCTTGTCGCTTTCAATTTCTGGCATGGTGTCGAAGTCGCTCTCCTCCTCCACAGAACTGTCTGTGTCAGAACCAGCCGGCGGCCCACGCTCAGGGGAAGACAACTGCCGTCCACCACTGGAGCTGGACTCATCTGGAGCACAGCAGGAAGAAGGAAACACACAGGGTAAAGGCTAAATCCTTCTATGCACAACAGCAAGGAGAATGCCCAGGTATCAGCAGCAATACATTGGGAAGAGCCGATGTGATTATTCAGGGAACACGCTTTTCCGTGATCACAAAGCTTCCTAGAAGCCTCAGATATCAGCTCAGAGCACTTTCAAGGACTATCTCTATTCCTCCTGTTCCTTGTCCCTCCCACCTCCTTCCCCCAGTATTTTTATATTTTTTTTTCCCCTGCTTTTACCCTACTACTTTTCATCTCTAACATTATCTACCCTTCAGCAGCCTGGGCTCCAAAACCTGGAAGTCTGAGACCAGCCAGAAAGCTCTAGAAAAACAAGCAGGCTGTTCAGGGGTCAGAAACAGGGTAACCTAGATCAACTCTTTGAGGCTTGAACATCTCCAGTGACAGAGACTCTCTGGGCACCTTTTCCAGAGATTTGGCACTTTTTTGGTGGACCCTTCCTTACCCCTCTCCCTCCTTCCCCCCAGAGTGCAACCTGGCTCTCCCGAGCTGCAATTTCATTTGAAGTAGTTGCTTGCAGCTACCAAAGCAGCTCGTAGCTTTATTCCCTTCTGGCCCTAAAGCACCAAATCTGTGGCTTCCCCTGCACCAGGCAGGGCATTCCCTGTGCCTCCTGTTCTGGAAGACACGGTACCAATAGCACCATAGCTGCTTCCCTCGGGGGTGCTGGATGTGATGGGGTGCGAAGATGTCATAATCCCAGATCCTGCAACAAAAACAGACCCAAAAGAGCCCGTTAGTTCCACATCAGAGCTTCGAAGCATCTCTCTGAGGAGAATGCAAACAGCTTGAAGAGTTGGAGGGGCTTGGGAAAAGCAGCATTTCTCTTAACAGATGGCACCCTGTCTCCCTCTAGAGCATACTGTGCAAAGGGGAAACTCCAGCTCTGCAATATGAAACAAAACCCCTTCCCTTCAGGCTCCCCACAGAGGCAGCCGGTCTGACTCACAGAAGCATAAGCCTCTGTCCAGCATCCCGTAGAGATCACATCACTGCAAAACTTGGCAAATACTATAGCAAGTCTCATAATATTCAGAGCACCCTTATGAATTTTCAATTCTTCTCCTTCCCTTCTCCGTGTATCGATCTATTCAAATATCAGCACCTCCATTTATCCCTGGAAAAGTCAGACAGTCTTTGGCAAGACAGCTACTACACGGTTTTAACCAAGCAAAAATGTTGCATGAACTACAAAAAAAAATAACAATCTTGTGTTGATGACAAGAGGGACAAGTCTTTGAGGACTGAGAAGTCCCTGCCTCCCCCCTGCACACCTGAAGCACAGAGGGCTGCACCTCCCAGTCAGGCTGCACTGGGACTTTCCTCCCCTGGCTCCACGTCCCTTCTCTTTGCGGGGTACCTGTTTGATCCCTGTGACATGGCTCAGTGGCTGAACTGGCAGCAGACAAACCCAGCAGCAAAAACAGCACGCTGAGCCCCTCACAGAGGGGTCAAACGCCCCTATCCCAGAAGGGAGGGAGCAGAGCAGTGGGAATAGGACTGCACCTTCCAGTGGTGGCAGCCAGCAAGACTGGCCCAGCTGCCCGTAAAGCTTTGCCCTCACGTCGTGCAGCCAGTCAGCAGCAAAGGGATACAGGAGATGGGACAGCGTGTAAAGCCTGGCAGCCTTACTGCAGCCTGGCATTGACCCCTGTCTTCCCAAGCAGTGCCTCCAGCTTCCTAGTACCTGACCTCTTCCAGACTGACAGGCACAGGCAGACTCCTCTCTCCAGGTGGTGGTTCCAGGCACCTCTAGCACCTCACGCTGGTTTTCATACCATTTTGATTAGGCACATATGTAAAAAGCCCCAGAATAATGCCTGAGCCTTATTCCTAACCAAGTGAGCCCCCACACAACAATGGCATTTGATGTTTCAAGCCTAAATCACTGTTTTCCTTCAGCATGTTCACTGTGCTCGTTGCACTATAGGCTAGCAGTTGGTCTCCATTTCAGCTTCTTCACCCTCCTGTCCCATCCTTCTGACAACACAGTGAGCAGCTCAGAGGAGCTCTGAAGTGGACAATGTGGTGTGAACCAAGCACCCAAAGGAAGGCTATGACATATTACACCCCCCCACCTCAAGATATCCATTCTGCTCTGAGCTGGGATTGCCAGGACATCCTCATAGGTTGCTGCAGGAGCAAGCAAGATCTGCCTTCTGCTCCTCATCTGCTGTGCAACACTCCCTCTCTTGCAGCTGTGGTGGTTTTACCGTGCTAGGCAGTTGAACACCACAACCGCTCTCTCACTCCCCCTCCTCAGATGAGGACCCAGTACAGCAGCACAGCTCTTCCTGTTGCTGTAAAGTAATTTGGAAACCCAGATCGCTGGGAAGAGTGCAAGAAAGGCATTTCTCCATGTTCACAGCACCGAGACACACACATCCTACTCCCATCAGTCCTGTCCCATAGGGATGCTCCCCTTCTTACATAAGGGTGGGCTGAACGTTCTCAAATGGCACATCAGCCTTCTCTCCCAAGTAAGCAAGCTCTAAATCTGGACAAAGCAGGCGTGCCAGGGAGAAGAGGCACTCTGCACTGTCTCTAGCAGTCACTTTGGACCCAGCTCACCCACTAATTTCAGTCCCATTTCCCAGTGTGTGAGTCAGCAAAGCAAATGCAGTGTCCTAGGTGTGGTTCCTCCAGCTATTGTCTCCTCAAGGCAGCAATGGTGTGGAAAGAGAGGTGTCCCAGGAGATGAAAAAAATATGTTCGCCACAAAAAGCAGGTATAGGCTGAGTGACCAAAGGGGCACATGGAGTCACGGGATATTCAAAGACAATGGGCAGAGACAAGTTGTTCAGCACCTCCATCTGCACTTTCTTCATGGAGAAGGGAGTGATGAGGGAGACAAGAGCTAGGGCCACCATAGAGGAAAAGAAATTCCAGAGAGTGGGAAGAAGAGAAAGAAATAACAGAAAGCCAGCATGTCCTGGGTGATCTGGAGGTCAGGGAAGATGCAAATTATCAGTTTATAGGCATCAGCCAGACACACACCCTGAAGAGACAACAGAAAGAAATAGCATGTAGGCAGGATGTCGTTCTGTAGAGAAAGGGATGTGGCTGTGACACGCAGTACCAGGCACGTGAAGGTGGCATGGAGTACAGGAAAGAGGACAAGTCATGGAAGGAGCAGGTGCCCCTGGGAGGAAAACCAGAACTGGTGAAGGAATTGCACTCCCTTGTCCTTTCACAGGGTTGTTGTTCAGCAGTCCTCCCCCTCCGTGAGCCCAGTCTCCCACCCTCTGGGTCTGTGCAAGGCACAGTGTGCACACCCTGCAGCTTCTCTGGGAACTTCCCAAACGCCAGAACTTAATTTCCACCTCTGGCCAGGGCAGCTCGGAAAGAAGCTTCTCAGCTGCCTTCAGTGCCTATACTCACTGCTGCAGCACCCGCAGTGCTCCCCGAGGCTTGTGGTCTTACCCTGCTTAGCCTGTGCCTCACGGGCTTAGACATTCTTCCCTTGCAGCCAACCTGGAAACCTTCCAGTGCCTCAGCCAGGTCCCTCAGGCTTCCCCAGACTCCTCAGCACGCATGCCCTTCCCACTGCTCCAAGACCTGCTGCTGTCTCACAGCAGGATCCATCCCCAGTCACTCAACATCAGAATATTTTTAAAGCACGTTTTTACACTCCCCTGCTTATTTGGTTGTGAAGACCACCCTTCACACACACCTTGTGTCATATGGCAATGCATATGTGGATCTCAGTGGCTGAAGAAGCCACTCCTGAGAAGCCAAATGTCCTCGATTGCCTGAAGAAATATTAACTCAAATATTGCCAGGTCAGAGTGAAGTTCCATGGCTGATCCTTTAAGCACAGCTCAGTTATGGTCATGGTAAGTAGTAAATCTAGGAGACTGAAGGAGCTAGGGATTTTTTTTATTAAAAAAAAAAAAAAAAAAAGGAAAAAAAAAGAGAGAGAACACACCAAAAACCTTTCAAGTTCTTGCTGCTAAAATGTAAAGTCCTCTCAGTCCCCAGGAGAGATGTGCAAGTGATGTTTCTTTACCCTCAGACCAATGCTTTGAACTATTTTAAGGCACTAAATATTTAAACAAAGTGAAACAGCAGGCCTCCCACACCTCACCAGGCCAGTGCCCCTCTATCCTCATGACAAAAATGTTCATCTTTCACCAGTAGCCTCTCAGACACAGCTATGTTTTTATAACACAGAAATCTGCAGTATGTAGAAATGTGGGTGCAGCATAAAGTAAACAGAATCCAATACCAAAGTAAATAACACAAACAACACTACCTAACTGTATTAGTCATTCATTTACTTGGTTCTCTGCAACTCCCAGTTAAAAACAAAATTTAATTTGAGAGAGAGAGACTCCATTCTTAAACCAGGCAGAGGAAATTTTAAAGCATAAAACCTGAAAAAAAAAAAAAAAAAAAAGTAAAACAAAAATCAAAGTGCTTTATTTAGAAATGAACAGACCTGGCACCAAGAACATTAGCCTGTAACTAGGTCTAGCTAAGGCTTGTCCTTCCTCCACCCCTCCAAAAGCCAGCTCCTCAGAGCAAGGGTCCAGACCAGGGTTTGGTGGACCCTGCTTCAAATGCCTTTTCTTGTAAGGGCCGAGAGGAAGCTCTAATATCTTTCATTAGCACCAGAGACTGTGTGGAACATGTACAAGGAAGGAAGAAGGGTTGAAAAGAGAGAAGGTACTTGACAGACTGCCTGTCTCCTGCCTTGCCTAGGACTCGTTTTGTTCACTTAAAGCTGTCACACAACAGTAAAGAGAGCTTACCATCCTCAGGACTCAATCTTCCAGATGAAGCCTTCCTCCGAACCCTGAAAAGCAGTAGACAGCACTCATGAAACAGCCAACAAACCCCATTGCCTGCCAGCCATGGCAAAATTATCTAGAACACTAATAGGTCAAAATGCTGCAAGCTCTAAAAACAAGAGAGCAACAAAAACCCACAAAAGAAGAAAACATTAAAAAAAGTACTGTTTTTTACTAGAAATGGCTCTGCCATGACTGCTTGCTGGCTACCTCTCCCATTTCCAAAGCAGCAGAGTTTTTCCCCCTTACATATGCACCAGGGGCAGGACAACCAGTTACATTATTATCCCATCCTACACTGCTCAGTATATTGGGAACAGACTCTCAAGTCACCTTCCGATAACCAGGTGCCCCACTCGGGGGACTGGGCACATGAGAATCCACTGTAGCAGGAGCTACACACACTTAAGTAACTTCATTGAACTGTTCCAGTGAGATGTTCATTGAAACGTCATTGAAGTTAGGCCAAACCCCTCATCTTGAAATTGTTTCGTTTCAAAGCACCATACTTTTAAGATCCCTTCTTCTGAAGCAGTGGAAAAGTTTGCCACCTTTAGTCTGAAAAGCTCTGTGATAATCATGGTTCATGTAAAACCAGCCTGCTATTTGCCAAAGGCTCTCCTTGGCTCTCCTCATGCCAACCTTTGCCCAGTAGGCCAGGGAGGAATGCAGAAGAAACCTTCTTCCACACTTTGGACAAAGGATTTGCTTAACCATTGTCGCTGCCGACACAGGCAGCAGTGACTGATCCCAACAAACTCCACCATCCCCACTAACCTTAAGAGCACCTGCCTGCTGCCCCACCAAGGCTCATCATGTGCTAAACCAAAAACACGTGTCTGGGGTGGTTTAGATGCTCTGTTCAGATGCTTGCTGCCCCTTTTCACCCAAAATGCCACGCAGGATGAGGCACTTCTAAGAATAAAGAGAAACAAGAAGCCTGTTCTTGTAAAGCCCCGTGACTCACCTGATATAGTGCACAAAAGCAACAACCACTGAGCCCAGGTAAAAGGAGAGGAAGCTCAGGAAGCTGAAGAACATGGCCTGGATGTAAACAGACCCTGGGGAAAGAGAAGGCAGCACTCAGCCCACAGAGCAGGGAGAGCCTGCCCTGTTCTTCCCAGCACCGCCTGCTGATAACACCCAGCCCCAAACAGCTCTCCAGACCCACGTGCTTTCTTCAAGAAGAGATGTCAAGAACCTTCAGCAAGGTCTCTCCCCGCTTTCTTTGTCCCCAGTGCTAACCAGCCCCATGACACCATCCCATGACAGGGCTGCCAGCCCAGCCATACCCTCCTCCACAGAAGCACCAAGTTCCCCACATAAAGCTGCACTGCTCTGCACGAAGACACTGACTTTTAATAGAGGGCACGATCGTCACTTGAAGGTTCTTGGTCCGCTGTAGGTTCCAGGTACGGTTGACATTTCCTGTGAGATGCAAAGCATACAGCAAATGTAAAGACAGTCAAACATTAATGGCCTCTGGCCCTGATATCAGTTCTCTGCATGTGCAAAAACAGGGTCTGGCTTTTCATTATAATTTTTGCATGGCTTTGCAGAAACTATTCCCAGACTTGCCTACATAGTGTTTTGTTTTGTTTTCCCTTTTTCCCCATCCAGCCACAACTTATATTTCAAACTAAGAAAAAAAAAAAGTATGGTTCAGCCTTCCGTAAGTTGGTCAGCTCTACTGACAGCTTTAGGATAAGACACCCAAAATGTGACTTTCTTTTTGAGGGTCAGGGAAAGGGGAGGCAGGGGACAGGTAGTGTGGTGGTGGTGGAGCTACAGGAGTCAAGTATATCTGCTGATTGAAATCTTACTTTTCCTATGGAGAGGAAGCCACCCGACTTTGAGGACAGGAATGTACCTGACCTGAAATAAACTCCACTTTTTATGAGGACATCTGCACCCTCACTCCAGTTTCAGACATCACAGGAGTGGTGACGACCACTGCCCAGAAGGTGGATACATTCGTTTTCTGACTTGGGAAAGCATTGGAATCAGTCTCATAAAATTATTTCTAAAAAATTGTTACCGTTTCCTGCTTCCCCAAGTCATAGATCCCAAGATAGCAATGGGAGGAAGTGCCTTCTGCAGGAACTGCTGTGGGCCTCCACACAGGCAGGAGAATAATACAGCAAAAGGGGAGTGGGGGAAAGGAAGGAAAAAAACAAGAAAAAAGCTGCATCCAGCAGTGCCTAAATGTCTCCATTATCTCCCAAGACACCAGTCACTCCTCACAAGAGCATATAACCCCAGCAAGCCAGGTGCTGTTCTCTACAGACATTTCCTGGATTGATAATAACTTGTTAGCCTGCCTGACAACACAATTTTTGCTTCAACCTTCCTCACAGTTACCTGGATAAGATGCAGTTATATATTGCCATCCCACAGGCAGGACCCAAAGGATTTCTGCTGCTCCATCACCCAGACCGAACAACCAAATCCACCCCCCAGCACAACTCACCATGGATGGAAGAAGGCACAGAACCCCCACAGGCATAATCCTCTGGCTTGATGACAAACACAACGAAGAACTGCTCACCTGGGAAGTCCTTTCTCTGCAGAGAGAAGACAAATCCATGAGAAGCGAAGGAGCCTCTCCCTCCATACAAGGCAGAGGTGATGCTCCAAAAGGCTAGAGATAGGTTTTAATTGCTACACAGACAGCAGCCCTGCAGAGACCTGCCTGGTCTGGACAGAGCCTGGCTTCTGAGGATGAGCCTCTCATTCTTGCTGACAGTAAGATGAGCTCACCTGTATTCATTACATTGTGTCCCGGTACAAGCAAACCAACGCTGAAGGATTTATTTTATTAATACAAGCCGTCTACTGAAGCTTTGCTTATTAAAAGGCCCTATCAACATCGCTCAGTGTAGAAGAGCCAAGGTTCGAACAGAAGACACCTGCTCACAGAGGCTGCAGCCATGCTGACCTACAGTGCCAGCACCCCAGGCATAACACATCTACCTCAACAAACACAAGCAAGGTTTTGTAGTCAAGGTAAAATCCCTCCTTTCCATTATAATAGATTATCCAATGAAAGCAGAGACCCTTCCTGGAATCAACAGAAGAGAACTAGGGATACAGAAGACAAGCCACTGAAAAACATCACTTGGAGAAAAATCAGTCTCACCTGCACCGTGATGGCTGCCTGCTTTGTCATGGACTGGTAAACACCGTTGAACTCCACGTTATGGTCCAGGTCATACACTGGGCACTGAAACAGACAAGAGTCAAGTCAGGCATACAAGTGGATGTAGGGTGACAAAGGGAACAAGACAGACGGGACCCGTTCAAAAGTTAGAAAAGCTGCTCTGAAGATGCTGTTTGCCTGCATTCACTGCTCTTGTCATTCTCACAAGAGGGCTACAATTTAATCCCAAAGGAGGATTCAGTCAGATTTATCTCTCTGCCATTCCCACAGGGCAGTACATACACTCAGCTGTACACCTGCATGCTTTATGGTCTGTACCACACGCCAGTTGCTTGCACTCATTTTAATTTTTGTCACTACAGTTCTTAGTTCTTTACCTGCTAGGCTGAACAATTGCCTGTTACTCTCTCCTCTCCTGCCTTTCTACAACTCAAACACGGGGATGCAAGCAGGAGCTGATGTTACCCATTTCTCTCCCCACCCCAGGTATTAAAGGCTGGGACTTCAGAGCTGGTAGCCAAGGCATCTTGCATCTCTCACTGTCTTGCTGCTCCCACACTGCTGGGCCCTGCACCACTCAGGGAGGTGGGGAGTGAGGAGAAATGGAGGCTATTTCCCAGCTGCAGGTTACAGCCAACTTCCCTTGGCAGGGAGTAGCTGTTCTCTTCCAAGGAAACGGAATGAAAAATTTCAAGAGGGAAGAGAGAAGATTGAAATGGAAAGGAGGAGAGGCCTCATGGCTGGAAATTAGAAGTTCCCCATGCTGCCTTGAGCCAGGGAGAGTCAAGGAAACGGCACTATCCTCTTCCTCAGCTGCCAACACCACCTCACAGGGAGACAGACCTGTATCATGAGCTAGTAAGGTGTTAAACCTCACGAGGAAGTTTGCCCTCTGGACAGGCTGCAGAAGAACAACTTGCTCACTATTTTGCAGTAAAAACCTCTGGATAAGCTGCTTGAACTCAGCATGTCCTGGCATCGTTCCCACAGGATTTTCGTCCCTCTTTCAGGTATCCCCTTCACCACCACCATGATAGGGTGAAGCCCTCCCTAGAGTCATGCTCTCTGTTGGGGCACATAGCTTCTCACAGAAGAACAGCAGACAGCTTCTCTCCCTCCTCCCCTCCGACTTACCACAATATCCTGGACGGAGACAACTGAACACGGGTAGACTGCATCAGACACCACTTTAATGATAACTGAATCAACATCTTGAGGAAACTTGTACAAAAAATACTGAGGAGAAAGCAGAGTACTGAGAGTTACAGTCCAGAAATCAGCCAGTAGCTTCACAGCTTCCCTAAGGCAACTGCACAGCCCAGTCTGGGCTTTGGGTTGGATGTAGTGCACTTACACCAAAATTCAGATTTCAAATATTATGACTTTACAGTAGAGAAGACCAAATTAAACTGGTACAGATCACTTTTACCTCCCTGCACAGTGCACCACTAGACAGACATTTTCAACTCGCAAGATGCAGCATAGCTTTTGTTCCCTTTAAGCTTTTTTCCACCTGGTCAAGCTAATGCAACTTCATTTTTATAGTCTGCTCCATTTTATATTGCAAAGAGCAATTTCCAGATGTTTCTGTACTACTGTTGAGACATTACATATGGAGCATATCATGGAGTTTTATCTCAGATGGGTTGGCTCAAAAAGTGACAATGGAAAGTATTAGGTCAAATGCTTGAAATTAGTCAAGAGTTTCATAAATTAATGCTTGACACTAGACTGTAGGATTTGGATTTTTTTGTTTGTTTTCAAGGACAGTTGGGGAGGCAATGGAAGGGTTGTCTTCTCACTTCAGCTTGGAAAATAATTCAGCTATAGCTCTGGAAAAATTGGGAGAAAACACCTGCTGATATTCTTTCTTTCCCTTCTGGAGACAGGGACATGCTTTGAGCAAGTCCACAGGGCAGTCTGTGAGCTCAGGAGATGCACTCCCCCGCCCCTGCAGGGACCGTTTCAGATTTGGGCAAAAGATGTCCTAGGGAATGTGACTATTTGTATATTTATCCAGTAAGAGTTTGATGTATTACCATTGCCAGCTGCTGGGGGAGGGTTTCTGTGCTCCTGCCTGTGGACAGGCTTGCTGCAAGAGCTCCCACCACCCTGCTTGGATCCCAGACCCTGAGAGTTCAGGCTCACTGACACAGCTACCACAAGGGGCCGGATGGGCACCTTACCCCATCCTGAAGGGGATGCAAAGCAGAGGACCCCCAGCAGCCTCTTCCCACCCTTCCTTATGGTCACCTGCAGGAATCGTTTCTGCTGCCACAGGGCAGGCACAGGCCATGGGGAAGGGAGATACCCTGGGCAGGCAGCTCCTGCAGCTCTCTAACAGAGACATTCTCACCTGGAAATGTCCCTTTATGTCACATAAAACTCAATAACGAGCTGGATTTCCCTGCCCCCTTTCCAGGAAGTAGGACCCCAAACTGTAAGGGCGGGTATAAGTCAGAAATGACCCAGGCTTTTCCCAAGTTTGTCCGTTTCTACTGAAGCATTTATTCCTGCCATCCCTCTCTCAGCAGGGTCCCTCCACTGCTAAGGGAGCACCGGCTCTGAGGCCACAAGTCCTCACAAACTGAAATCTCACCAAGCCGGTTTCTTCAGCAGACAACATTTTATCTCAGCCAAGCAATGACTCTGGCAGCCTAAGCTCCCTGATGACCCAGGTGCACTACCCTTGGAGAGCTTTAGATACGTGAGGAAATCACTCATGAGGACCCCTCCCATTGTCTTCTAAAATCATGCTTACCAGAGTGCAGCGTTACCGTAAGGGGCACCAAGACAGACAGTGCTCTCCTGCAGACTGTGAGTGGTGTAAACGCATCCAGACAACACTCCTGACCTTTACAAGTGTATCTAATTTCTTCTTCCACCCTCAGGCATGAGCTGGGTTCTGGGTGACAACTCGGCAATTGTTATGCCTGTCTTTTTCCAGTCTTTCTGCTATTCCAACAGTTGTCTAGATTTTTCCTTTTTTTTTTTTTTTTTTTTTTGGCAGATAATTTAATACTTTGATTTACCAAAAAATAACAGCATTATATCAATTACAAAACACTCATCTTCCACTCTCTACATCTGGCCTATAATTAAAGTCACCCATCTCATATTATTCATCATGACAAATAACAGACTGAAGTCACAATGCTAATTCCCAGTTTAGATCCTGAACATTCTGCATTCAAGTTACAATCCTAATTAGTGAGGTTTTACAAAAGCACCTCCTGTGCTTCTATAGTGCAAAATATTGTATTCATCTGCAAAACAGCGTAAGACATTTGAGACCAGATTAACTGGTTTGCCTGATAATAGGAAACCTAAAACTAGGTGATGTTACTAACAGTGATTGCAACAGCAAAAACAGAGTACCAGGCCGCCTGGGTAAATTACATACTTTGTCAGCTCCACAACCTGCTGTATTACTATAGCTATTACTATATTATTGTATATGAAAATGCCAACAGCATTTTCATTCAAGGGAGGACTTGCAGTTTCTGCAGGGCTCTAAACAAGGCTGCTCAGCAAGATGCGCAGCTCTCTCTACCAAACTAATAATCAGATTTATCAGGCATTTCATTTATCACCTCACACCTTGACTTGCTTCCCTGAATAAGGAATAGGGAATAGGGATTTGAGCTCTGCTGTACCTTTACAGCTCATTTATTGATTTGGTTCTCTCTGATGAAGAACTGCATCTTAGCAAGTCCTGCCAGGGCAACCGAACCAGTGCTGGCTAGAACAAAACATTGGTGCACACCATCTTACTTCCAAAGAAGTGCAATAGTCCAATGGTCTGTGGACTTCTCTACACATTTCTGGAAGTTCCTGAACTGCAGATACTATTCATTTGTTCTAGTCATACTTTTTGGTGCACTCAGTTGTTTTGCAAGAGGATCCAAACATGTCAGTCAGTGTATCTGAGGCACTGCTACCTCTTCACTATACCTACAGAAAAAAAGACCAAACTTCCTTGCATCCTAAGTGGGAAACAATGCAGTCAAATAAGGCTTTTGTCATCTCTAACAAAGGTTCACGTGAGTCATTTAGATATGAGAAGACAACAACAAACAACACCAGCAGGAGCAATAAGCAACACCATACAGGACTCCTCCTTACCTGGGGCTGCGAAGGGCTGGCAGTGAAGTTAAAGGGCTTGTTGGTCCTAGAAAAGAAATGCCAACATGTTGAAGTCTAAAGCTTTCAGAGCTGGAATATACACAGAGTACTTTCAGATTAAGCAAAAAAACTCTTTTTTTTTTTTTCTGGGAAGGAAAGGGAAGGTGAAAGTAGGTGGATGGACCAAATCCCTGCATAACAGATGGATGAAGCAATTGCATTTGCATTCACACATTCCAGCTTACTCAAGTTGGAAGTTCTCAAGCCTGGTCACTAGCAGCTCATATGCAATATTAAACGGTGCCATGGAAGCGACGTCCACAAATATAATCTGTTCAGATGGTCCTGTCTCAGGTGCTGGCTCCGAGGGACAGAGGGTCCGGCTCACTTCTTGGTAATTGTAGGTCCTCTGGTAGCTGTAACAGCCAGGGAAAGACGGAAGGGAAAGTCAGATGGAAAGAGAAAGACAGTAGTTAATACCTTGTTCTGCAGTTTTACTAATTACGTGATTTTACCCTTCTTGCATAAATGAAATATTGGTCTTGGCCTTTCAGATTATTCTGCCTCTTATTCAGAGCTCAAACTCCACCTCTGTTGTTGTTTTTATGGTATGCTCATGGTTATGCTGGCCATCCTCAGCATTTCACTTCCCTCCAGGCCGCCCGTGCCAACTGCTGATCTAGCACATCTGCCATTTGCTGGCTTCAAAGAGAGGAACAGCTCAGAACAGGTGTTGCTGTTACCACCTCCTGCATCAGACAAGACACTGTGGGCTTTCTGCTGCCAGGATTTCAGCTACAGGATGAAGCTTCACATCTCAGATGGTCTAAGGTGCCTACAAAGTCTCAATACTTGCAGTGCCACTAGCAGTGGGGTATGATACACAACAGGATCATGTTCACAAAAACAGAGAAAATACTCCAAAACCAACCTCAGACTCAGCTGTATCTGGTATGAGAAACAGAATCTTATCCCCAAAATACGCTGTAACTCAGCAGTTAGGGGGCTCTTTCAAGAGCTTTTTCAAGCCCTGGTCCAAACTAGAGGCCAAGAAAAACTTGCATACAACATAACCAGCTGTGGAAATAACAACACCATTTGGCAGACTCTGCTGACTGGTGACACAGGCAGGTCCAAAGCAGACATGTCCCCTGGTATTGTGTGTACATAGCTGAGAAACCAAGCAGTCTGCCAAATACGAGGTTACCTCCCAGATCACAGTCGTCCTATGTTCAGATGACAGTGACCAAATATGCTTTGCAACCAAGCTGTCCACACAAGTGGACAGAGCTAGCACCAGAGGAAGGCTGGTGCTGGATATAACTGGTAGACCAATGTGTTACAAAAAAAGAGACTTCAGTACTTACAGGCCTCGAAAAATTAGTGGGACCTGCCATGACAATACTCCCTTCTGCTGGCGAACTACAAACAGGACAGGATATTGGAGGTTCTCAGAGCTGCTGTTCACGTAGACGCGCACTGCATCTACCTGTGTAAAGGGAAAGGAGAGTACAGGTAGGTGTTAGCAGAAGGCGGCAAACAAGACAGCTCCAAACCCAAGTGAGGAGCCCATCCCATTCCTTAGACTGACCTAGATGCTGGCAATATCCACAGAGGGATCAGCAGAGTTTGTGACTGAACCAGTTACTCAGATCCAGAGGTCATTTAAAACGCACCTCATTCCTGCTGCTCTAATCCAGAATCCCCAACCCAGAGCTGACTGTTAGACATGACACAGTGAACAAATGTAATAAATAAGGGGAAGAGAGTTTAGTAGTTTCTACTTACACAAATAGGAACAATCTGAATAACTCCTCCCACCCACCCCCCTTAATTTTATAACAACAAAAAAAAATCACCCAAGGCTACAAACTAGAATTTCCCTGCCTTGAACTCTTAAGTCCCCAACTCATTCAACACTACCAGGGAAGTCACAAAAACAAGTGAAGAAGGCATTAAAAGTCAGGGATGAAAAAGCAGGTTAGCAGTCAGCATCTGTCTCTGTTGTTACAGACGCTCAGATGACTGTAACCCACATTTACACCTGCTAATAAAACAGAAATACACTTCTGACTGCCCTCAACGGGCCAAGGAAGGATGCTCTGGTTTATGAGCAAGGCTTCCAGCATAGCCCACTGCACCAGCAGCTGAAGTCTTTCCTTACATTGTCTAGCCAACACACAGTTGTAGAGGTAGGACAGCTGTGAAGAAGGCAGCCCTCACTTTTCTATTTGCTTTGAAAAGCAGGAAAGCACTTTGTGTGTCCATGGCCCCATTGCCATTTCAAAGGAACACCTTGTTCAGCTCCCTCTCCAGTGCTGCATGAATTGTTCACAAATTGTGCAAGCTCATGCGTTGTGTTCATCAGAAGACACAGTACATCTTGACTGGAGGTCTTTAAATCAATGAAAGTATATCAGGTAGATAAGAAATAAATGCAACACACCTTGCCTAGTGAGAATCCTTTTCAGCTTTTCGAGTGGAAGTCTCATCATACATATCTCAACTTTCTATGCTCCATGCATAGGGAAGGTAAAAAGGGGTGCCACCTTCTGAGAAAACATACAGAGCTGGCCAGGCACCAGCAGGGCAACCATGCTTATACAGAGGATACTAGAAATAAGGTTTAGCAGAAGTGTTTTGCAAATGGGGTCACAAGTCTAAAAGAATAAAATTTCACATTTATTCTTGTTTAGTCATTCTAGGATCACATGGGAGTTTTATTTACTGGAACAAAACACTTCCTTCTTGAAAACCATAATCATTATCAATTTTCCTGCCATCATCACCATAATGCAGCACTGACAACCACCAATTCGTAAAAAATAAAGTCTTCAACAACAACACAAATCACAAATCATTTAATTAAAAATCCCTTCAGACTAAAGTGTAAGCCATGAACTCTTTTCACTGCCTTCTGGTTTCTAAACCTTTGCAATACTATTTTGGCATGCCTTCCAGCTTTTCCTTTTGACCACAAGAACTGCATATGCAATTTCATTTCCAAGTAGAGAGAATTTCACATAAGGGTGCTAAAACCAAGTTAAGAAAAGGACACCACAAAGCGAGACTCACAGGTAACACCTGAAGGGCCAACACAGCAGGCCATTGCCAATGGACAGCACTAGAAGATTTCTCTACAGCTTCCTTGCTCTCTGTAGGTGCCCTACACAGATGGTGAGCCAAGCCAGCACATGTTGGTATAAATTGAAAATGCAGGGAGTAGGCTGAATGAGCTGCTGCTCTGTTTGTAGGTGTTTGCTGTAAGTGAACTTTATGTAGCTGTAGGTGCCGTGATGAAGAACCCAGACCCAAATGAAGGGACAGTGGAACTGAACAAGAGAATCTAGTGAACACATGCAGCCGTTCTTCATCCACAGGGATACCAACTGTCAGTGCAGAGAAGTCACATTCTAGCTACATGTCCAGAAGCTTTTTGCCCATTCCTGGTTCAAGCAAGCCCACTCCTGCAAGTGATTTACACTGCCTCTAGTTAGACATCACCCTATGAACTCTCCAGGGCTCAGCACATTAGCACAATGCAATAAGAGCTCACATCAGACACCCTGCAAATACTACTGCTGTGTTATGCATCCTCAACTATTCACAAATGCAAGCTAGACAATAGGAAACTGTACTTTGTGTTCACAAAAATCAATGCAGAAGACATCGTTATGTTTATGTCACAGGTAACTGGATTTACTCGAAGTGTGTACGATTCATTGGTATTAACTGGAAGACTTTAAAATCTGCACATGTACTTCTAAATTCTTAATTTAAGAACTGCAATAGCTGTTTGAAGTATATGCTAATGCTGAATTGTATTTAAAAAAAAAAGAAAAAGGTACTACTTTCACAGTTGCCTAGGCTTTGGAAACAGAAGTGAAAGCCGTACACAGATGAAAACACCTCTTCTTACCACCTGAGATCTTCTCTTTCAGCAAACCAAACATTTTCAATATTGACTCTAAGAAAAAGAAAATAAAAAGTACATAAACAGAAATTTAGAAGCCGTTTAGAAAAGTCAGCCAAAAGAAAAAACCTGCTCTGATGTGTCCTACAAAACAAAAAAAGGAGCTCTCTCTTTCTGTCATTAAAAGGTACAGCTTTTGATATCCCCTAGGATACATTTGGGATAGTTCTACGATTTAGGCTTAAAGTCCTTGGAAATGCCAGCTCTTCCCACTGTTACATTACAGCATAGTTACAGCAAGTCACCTATCTCCAGTGGCGCAGGATATTTTTCAGCTTTATTAACGTCTCATGACACTTGGCTTACACAGGTAAGAACACGTTACCTGCATTCTGTCATGTATTATCTGAGGAGCCATGGCCACATAATCAAATACTGCTTCACAAGCAGACAAGCGCAACACTGCCAACACAAGACCAAAGAATTATATTAAATACCAGAATTTCATAGTCCGAGACCTTGGCTAGACATTTTGTGGGATCTTAAATGTCTGTTTGGCCAATTTGTGGAATTCCTAAATATTAATAAGAGATGGGAATGCCATACTAAGATACATCCCTGAACACTTCTACATAAGATGCAAAGAATCGCTTTCATAAAACGTTAAGAAATAAAAACAAGCAGGGCTCTCTGAGTCCTATCCAAAAAGGAAGGCATTTCTTCCCCAGTGCAGTTTGCAATGTATTGAAGTATGCTGTCACATCCTTTCCCAAAAGTGAACTTCACCAGACACTTGCCTGTGGAGCTCCACATCAGATGTGGGGAACCTGCTCTGCTTCACACATGACCCAAGTTTCGCATGGGCAGACAAGAGTGACCACGGCCTACCCCTTCCACACAGCTCATACCCAAAGAGAAGGATGGGAGAGCAGACTTTACCTGCTTAGGGAGTCAAGAGTGCATGGTGTCAGGGGCTAGATCTTACTGAAGATCCCAGAACCTGAGAGCAGCAAGTACCCTGCAGTGTAGCTTACTGTTGGACAAGGCAGGGCATGAACCCAAAGAATAGAAGCAGGTGTCAGAGCCTGTTCCCCTTGGGAACCTCTGTCAAGAATGCTGTCTGAAATATCAAATCCTGCCCTTGCAGGAGACTAACTCACAGTGCTTAACAGGACATAAGCTTCTCATCCTCGCCTTCTGCGATATTACCACATCTTATTTGGTGAACCAGCTGGGCCGATGGCTTCCCTTCAGGCTGCTCCAGCTCAACCACCTCTCACTGTTGAAGGGCTATAAACAGACAGGCCTTAGTCTAGGACCACAGGCAATATCCTTTCCTCATATGAAATGACTGATATGAAATGCACTCCAGACCCATCTTTGTGGCCCTGCAGTAGACTCACTCCAGTAAGTCCACATTTTTATTGCACTGTGGAGACCAGAACTGGACGCAGTACTCCAGGTGTCTGTAACTGCCCAAGGCAACTCTGCAGAGTATAACCCTCCCAGTGTTTTACAAGATGGATTCACCTCTGTAACAGCTTCCTGGACAAGCCCAATAGTAAAACTGCTCATACAGCGACTTATTAGCACTCCACTCACCAATTTTTACCCTGACACCCTCCTCTTGGCCTCAACATCCCCTGCTGAATCTGGCCAGAGATTTAGCACTTTAGTTTCCTGTGAAAGGAAAGCTAATTAGGACAATGGCTGCAGGTACAATAACGCAGCTGACATTTTTTTCAAGCTGGGTCCACTTTGCAGTTCAAGCCCCTGATTCTTCTTGCCCAGGGTGGCTGGAACGTCCCTGGGCAAGAGTTACTGCCCTTACTTGCACAGGGTTACACATCGCCTCCTCTTTGCTGCCAACGCTAATACTTGTTTCTCTCTCCTTAACCTAGAGGTGAGTGCACGAAGCATGTCTTCTTTTCAGATCTCAAGGCTCTTCCAGGTTAAATGCCCCATTAGTCTGAAGATCAGACAACTTTCCTCCAAGGAAACAAACAACAACAACAAAAAAGGGGGGGGTAGGAAAGTAGAAGGAAAAAAAAAAAAAAAAAAAAAAAAAAAAAAAAAGACCTCCCTATGAATCCAAGGCTGAATCCAAGATGTTTACTTAACTAACAACCAGCAATGCCAAGATTAATACATTCTGTTAAGCGCTGATCATCTGTTTTCAGGCAGTCCTGCTGTTTTGGCAACTGCCATTCCTGACTCCTGCGGGGCCTGCTCAGAGAACCGAAGATTTTTGCAAGTTCTGTCTTCCACCATACAGTTAACGTACAACTTCTGAAAAGCCTCTGGTGTTGCAACGGCATGCTATGCACCCACAGCAGTCACCATCTCCATTTCAGAGATGCATAGATTCAAGGGTGCAAAGAGAGGCAGAGGGCCACAAGCAATGAGCTTGGAGCTTAACAGGGGACAAATAACCAAGACACTCAAAGCTTGAGACCTGCTCCCTGTACAGTTTCTACTACACCACCAGAAGCATCAGGTTAAGAGAGACCAGGCTATAAACCCTACAGCTCACAGCTCACTCAGCCTCATGCTCCGGTACTGAATAGCCAAGAAGCTCCCTCAGTTTCAAGTATATAAGGAGTGCATTCACCTTGCCACCCCAAGCCATGTCCCTTTCCAGAAGTTGCCCAACAATGCTTTGACTGCCCAGATGACAGATGTGTAGCTTTCTTCTGGGCAGCACTTAAGCACCCCTCTCTCCCCCTCTTCGATGCTCTGCTGCTATCGCACCTTGAGTCCCTACCCCAGCCTGTTTTGTCAACTGCTGGCAGTCCTCAAAGTCTCAGCCTTTGCAAACAGACCTCAAAGCAAGTTTGTTTACATTACAATTACAGATCCAAAGGTTTTGACAAAATTAATGGAGCTGACCTCTCCCTGATGACACCTCCATCTGGCCTACTCACTGATCCTTACGACCAAAGCTTGGCAAGCTGAGTCCTGGAGGACAACAAGCACCTGGGTTACCTGTGCTGTCTGTACCTTTTGCTAGAGGAGGGCTGCAGTGTTTTCCCTGGGGTTATCAAGAGCAACAACTGTCACAGAGCAAACACCAAGGCCTAGGATGCACTTTCTGCTCTGCATCTAGGCCAGCATCAGGAGGTAAAACCTGCAGCCCACACCCTGCTACAGGGAAGGTTTAATCACCCCCATGGTGCACTGCCTCCTCACTATCCCAAAACCATCTACTTGGACTTCTGAAAGGCCTTTGACACAATCCCACATGACATCCTGGTCTCCAAATTGGAGAGAAATGGATTTGAAGGGTGGGCCATTCAGTAGATAAGGAATTGGCTTGAAGGTCACACCCAGAAAGTGGTGGTCAATGACTCCATGTCCAGGCGGAGGCCAGTGATGAGTGGTGTACCTCAGGGGTCTGTCTTGTGACTGGTACTGTTGAATATCTTTAACAACAACATAGACAGTGGGATTGAGTGCACCCTCAGCAAGTTTGCAGATGACACCAAGCTGAATGGTCCAGTTGATAGAAGGGATGCCATCCAAAGGGACCTAGACAGGCTGGAAAAGTGGGCCTACATGAACCTAATGAAGTTCAACAAGTCCAAATGCAAGGTGCTGCACCTGGGTTGGGGCAACCCCAGCCACGAGGACAGACTGCGAGAAGAACTCATGGAGAGAGCAGAGCAGTCCTGCTGAGAACGACTTGGGGGTTCTGGTGGACAAAAAGCTTACCATGAGCCAGCAGTGAGAGCTTGCAGCCCAGAAGGTCAACTGCATCCTGGGCTGCATCAACAGAGGGGTGGCCAGCAGGCTGAGGGAGGTGATTGTCCCCCTCTGCTCTGCCCCACTTGGAGTACTGCATCCAGGTGTGGGGTCCCCAGCACAAGAAGGATATGGATCTGTTAAAGCATGTCCAGAAGAGGGCCACAAAGGTGCTCAGAGGGCTGGAGCACCTCTCATACATAGAAAGGCTGAGAGAGCTGAGGCTGTCCAGCTTAAAGAAGGAAAGACTCCAGGGTGACCTCATTGCGGCTTTTCAAGACTTAAAGGGTACTTATAAAAAAGTTTGACAGCAACATTTTGCTCAGTCAGATAATGACGGGACAAGGGGGAATGGTTTTAAACTAAAAGAGGTGAGATTTATATTAGAAGTTAGGAGGAAATTCTTCGCTCAGAGGGCGATGAGGCACTGGAACAGGCTGAGAAGTTATGGATGCCCCATCCCTGGAGGTGTTCAGGACCAGGTTGGGCAACCTGATCTAGTGGGTGGCACCCCTGCCCATGGCAGGAGGGTTGGAACTAGGTGATCTGTGAGGCCCCTTTCAACCCAAGTCGTGCTATGGTGTAATCACTATACGTGACTTCTCTCCACCTTCCCTAGGTTCAGCACATTGTATCTACTCCTCGCAACGGTTGTTCAGGAGCTCAGCAGAATTTAGGTGCAATTCCAGGGAAGCCTGGGAAAGGAGAGAAAGGATTAATATTGAACTGCAAGTAGAGCTTCTCTCATTTGCTGTCAGACACTGACTTTTTGTTACAGAGTGTAAAGGACCCTAATTAGCAGAGGAAGACATTTTGCTTGACAGGTGATCTGTCTAGCAAAAGCATTACAAGGGACAGGAATAACAGTGGAGTACCTATGAACAGATGTTTGCGTCATGTCGGGACAATTAACCCACCTCAAACATTTAATCTATATTTTGCTTCTAGATGCTATTGTCTGGATATAGACAGTAAACACATTTGCATGGAAGAGATTTCAAAATTTGACCACTGAGCCACTGCCAGCAGTTGCATGTCTCCCTTTGAAATTCAACATTCAGCATTTGCCTCAAGGGTACAATCTCCAGCAAAACATTTTAGGAAAAAAAAAAAAAAAAAGGCAGGAGGGGAAGGGAAAACAAAGTGTTTTATTTAGTTCAAACATCATTCTTCCTCCATACCTCTCCAAAGATCATTTCATTTTAAGAACAAGCAATTCTGACCCAAGAACTCTCTGCTGCAGCCAATCCCATCGCACACACCTCTCTCTCCCAGCGCAGAAATAAGATCCTAGTTACGCTTCATGTAGAAACGAGGGGGAAATCCAGCTAGAAAGCGCAATTTTTGTTTCTCATAATAACAATTCCCCACGCTAGAACAGAAGGATCTAGTTCAGAGCCTCCTCTGCATCCACCCCCACTCACTCGGCACTGATGAGACAAGGAGGAAGCTTTGCCTGGGCAGCAAGGTGGTCAGCCAGGCTGCTGTCTCTGCTGCAACACCACCACTGCTGAGGGCTTCACTTTGGACCAGGCACCTCCAGTGCCACAGAAAACCTCTCCCTTCCACATAGTCCTTCTCATTGCCAAGCCTCTGCCATGCACATCTCTATTCACCAGCCAAGTTAGCGACATTTTGTTTCTCGGATGACTGAATGTGAACTTTTTTGCCTGTGTTTCAAGGTGGACAGAGCAGTTAGCTGAAAAGAGAGGGAGCTCTCAGCACAACATTAAAATGTGTTAGACCGGGAAAGACAAATATTTGCACTTCAGTTCTATCACCCTGGAGATAGGGGGAGAAAAAATAAAAGGAAGAAATAAAAAAAATGCAACTGAATTCCATTCTTTAGATGGGAACAGGCAGAAGGAGCCGGTCCCAAAGTCACACAGCTGAACAGGACCAACATGGCTGCAAATGTTAAGCAAAATAAACTGGGCTCTTGTTGACACAAAAGAGTCCTTGGATTGATTATTAAGTCTACATTTCCCACAGAGATTACACATCAGCTTAAGACTGCATGGATGAGAATTTATGGGCAGGCAAGAGGTTGCAGCAACTGCTTCTGCTGCAGGCAAAGGGTTTTGAGGACGCTGAAACCCTTCTCACCATCTCACACTAAGCAAAACCTTCGAGTCACACCGGGGCTTTGCCACATTTCTCCACAGCACCCACACACAAGTCTCTCCTTGAGGGGCCTTTGGGGATTATCAGTCCACGTTGCAACAGCCCTGGTCGTGGGCCTGACCAGGCACTGAGCCAAGCCAGTGGGCAGGGAACACATCCGGCAAGCAAACACACGTGTAAGCCTGGTGCTTAGAAAGGAAGGTCTCAGTGCAGGATGCACCTACAAAGGCCTTTGACTGCTGCAGTCTGCTGGTGCACAAGAAAGAAGCGCTTCATTTTTATATAAACCCTGGAACTAAGTCAAGTTTGGTTCAGCCAGATGGGCGAGAGCAGCTGAGGCAGGGAAGCAGCATGTGCCCATTAGGGCCCAACTCTTCCCTTGGCCAGCCTGACAGGCGGAGGCAGAGACCCTGAAAGAAACTAACTACGGGCAAGCGAGTGGAGTTACAGAACCTCTCTCCTGCCCTCTTATGAGATATGAACATTTTTTTGTCTGTTGGCAAAAAAAGTGTGGAGCTCAAAGAGCATTCCCTTTCCGTCTGACACTGTGCCCAAATACCAGTAACTCTTAACTGCTGTTTAAAGCAATCTGCCAAGTACCCTTGGTCCATAGTTTTCTTACAGCATTTCTGCCAGAAGTATTAAATACCCAAGGCAGCATAAACCAAGTGAGAGATTCTGGATATTTCAAGCACAGCCTCAGTCGCGTTGTTCCAGGATGAATATTTCCATTTAAAAGTTCCACTTTGTGCAAATACGCTCAGCGTGGACTTACGGCCTGCCACAGACGTTTCCATGGGGTCACTCGCTTGTAACAGTATCTGTGCAGCAGAAATGGCAGAAAGACAAACACAAAGCATGCTAATATTTTGTTTTCCTTTTTTTAAAAAAAATATATCCTCAAACCAATGTCCCTAGGGAGACTCTAGGCCAGACGGAAAGAAAACTAGGAGTTGCCACGCTGTGTGAAATAGGTACCTGTTTCTGACCACCCTGAGACTTCAGGGTGGCATTAAATAAGTAAACAAATAAGTAAATCCCTTTCTGAACAGCTTGTTAAGGAATGAACTGTTCTCTAACAAACAGCTAACCCCTACCAGCTGGAACTCTGAGCTAGGACAACCCCTGAAACCAAAGGGGTTTTTAACCTTTCTAAATTCGCCCCCACCCCAAGCTCACAGCAGTACCTCTGGGATGACCATCACAACACAAACATCTGGTTCTTTCTTGG
Source organism: Oxyura jamaicensis (assembly GCF_011077185.1). Lineage (NCBI taxonomy): Eukaryota > Metazoa > Chordata > Aves > Anseriformes > Anatidae > Oxyura > Oxyura jamaicensis. The sequence goes on from NC_048893.1 coordinate 82,584,193, forward strand.
ATCCCAAGTTCTTCACCTCCGTCATGCTGCTGTGGATTGAATTATATCTCCTACATGTTTTCTTCTCATTTGACCGTTGTATGTTTGTTTTAAACCACCCAGAACTAGTTTATTTCTGTGTCCAAAGAAAAACACCAGCACAGATAGAGCAAGGAGGGCAGTTTCTGAAGTCCTCTGTGTTTCTGTAAGTACACACAGCAGGCAACAACGTTTGCTTATGCAAGCACACTAAACTGTATTCTCAGGCTGGGCAGATGGCACACCCTTGCAATACAGCTTTTACAGGCTGCGCTTTCATTCCCTGAATATCCCCTGAAATAGCAGGTGAGGTCTGTGTAGGAAAAGACATACCTTCCTACCCAACAACTTCTGCACAAGTTATTTAAGGACATTTCAGCCTCCACTTACAATGTAAATGTTTGTATTATAAATCACTACACTGCTCTTGGAAAGGGTTCAAGCCCAGGAGTGGCATTTTGGTGAAGTTGCCCTTATTCAGACCTTTCTTTCCAAAATCGAAACACTGGTGGGGGCTATCCATATGTAGGCTTTTTGCATAAAGCCTATATGTGGATACTCTCCTTCACCCCTCTAAGTAGAAAAATAAATCACAAAGCACAAAAAACTCAGAAAGCCAAAAAATACTGCAAGTTAGAGGGAATCTCAGGTGGGCACACGATCCAATCTCCAGCTTCAAGCAAAGCTGGGTCCCCACCTTTCTTTCACTTAAGTTACCCTATTTTGCCAAGGAGCAGGGGGTTGCTCAGTTTCTTTCACCAAGCCATGTGTGCAAAAAGTGTTCCAAAGGAACTCTGTCGAACCTTGCTAGGCTTCAGGCACCACACGTTGTAACTTTCTTTGATTTTACTGGCTTTGACACCGTGCCTACGTTTCTGGCTCAAAAGACATTTAATTTAACATTAGGCTCCAGAAATGGAGAGCGGAGGCTCTTCCAGTAGAAAGGACTGCCTCCAGCAACCAAAATGCAGCCGTGTTCAGGCCCTGGATATCCTGCAATAGCCAGAGGTCTGCTGACCTTAAGAGATCTACTTCTTACTTAAAAGCCCATAGTCTTCCCAATTGATTTGATTTTTACCTGTATTTTACCTGTATTTTTACCTGCAGCTAAAATGGTGAGCTTCCACTCAGCACTGAGTAAAGACAGAGCCTAACCTGTTCGTCTCCCTGCGGCTCAAGTTTGACCATCTCCAAACAGGAAACTAAAGTTTTACCGCATGCACAGTATAGCTGTGGGCTGAAACCTGGGCTGGAGCCAAGACCAACATTACAGAGAAGACACGCGGGAGAGCACAGGGATACTCTGAGTTAGTTTGGTCCCAGCCTGCAGAGCCCTACACATGCAGCCTAAAAACAGCCCAGGAGCTAGAGGTGAAAGAGAGGCTCATAGATTTGTTGCAACAGACACGGCAGCTGCTGCTGGAGTGGGACCGATGTGCACGTGAAACAGCAGCGGACAGCAAACACGGATCTGATTGCAGGCAGTTATTAACCAGGTTGCCCTGCGTGGCACAGCACGGTTTCCCTGTAGCTACAACAGATGGCTTTGGTCTGAAGAAACGACTCCTCACACAATCCCAGAGGAATGTGTGGTGAATTTCAGTTGTGGCTCCTTGACCAGAGCAAAGCAAGTGCAACTGCCATCCACACCAAGCTATGAAAGACTCTTTCACCCAGGGGCAGGGGAACCAAGTGAATCACACTCTTTGGGCTGGAAAAGGCACCTGGTCTCTACCTGAGGGCCACACAACTTAAGGCATCAAGCTGAAAGACTTCTGTCCTTCTCACTAGCATTGCTTCCCCTCTTCCCTTGCGTTGGCCAACTTCTTCTCAGTCTAAGTCATAAAAGAAGGAAGGGTTGTGATGTTAGCAGGTCTCATGGCAGCACACAGCCTCTCTCCCTCATTCACTGGGGGTGAGCTTTTACCTCTCAAGTAGGCTCCACGTAAGAAACAGTCACTCCAGGGCTGCACATCCTCATATGACACGATTGCTAAGCAGAGAAGCCACAGCCTCATCTGCTGCCAATGACGGCTTACCGTGAGGCTGGGCCATATGGGAACCGAGACCGGGACTCTGTTCTTACTCCTGGCAAGGGAGGAGGAGGAAGAAAATACCACCCACTCATTCCCCTAGAATAGGTGCAGCCTACTGCTCAGCTTTTGGGCTCATCGCTACCAAAATGTATGAATGTCCACGTGCTGCATCTAGATTGCAGCAGTTTTGCCTAGAAAAGGAAAGCTGATAACTTGTTCTCCTGAGAGGTACTTGTTTTTCTAAGCATCCAGGTAATCCTCCAAAACATGCACTCAGCTCATTCTCTGATTAGGGAGAAACTGTAGTGTCTCCAACACTCTTATTCCTCAAGATACTCCCCGGCTTCACTTTGAACCTGGTAGAGGAATAACCCACAAGTACAACATGAGTCCCATTTGTGTTTCCAGCAAGTTAACCATTAGTGACTGCCAGAGCTTACAATGGAGGAGAGAACAGCTCACTTTGAATTTCTTCAGTACTTTGCCCCAGCCTCCCTCATCTTTTTGGAAGCCCTCGTATTATTGCAGTTGTGGAACTAAGCAGGTTCTCTCGCTTGTCGCATAAATCCTTCTCTAGCCAATGGCACATCCAGCAGAAATACTCAGCAGCTCTTGTTCAGCTTCCCAGACAGACACACTGCACAGGCAGCTCCAACATAACATACCCTTCCCTCCCTCCCAAGTAGGGACATGTTGAATATTTGGAATTTGAGACACTCAGGCGTACGCCACATTCATTTTCCTTCCTCACCTCCCCCCATCATGGATGTCTCCAGTTTAAACAACCCTCAAATAAGATAAACCTGCTTGCCCAACTAATTGCTCACTACTACAGCATGTCTGCCTTTGTTGTTAGAGCATGAGAGCATATCAGCAGGAACAACAGCTGGTTTCATTATTTTTAATATTTTTTTTACACCCACGGTTAAACATTAAACAAACAACTGTGCAGAGAGGAAATTTTTCAAGTGCAGCTAGGAGAAGAAAAAGAACCAGAAGAGCAATAAAATACCCCACAATAAATGAAGATTTTCCACCATGGAAGACTGAGGAAGGACTTTCGACCATGGAAGGACCAAGGATGGACACATGCGCAGGCCAGTGCTAGAAGCTCCTCACAGCAGAGGTAGCTGTGCTCCTCCTCCTTCAGCACAGCCCTACGTTTACAGCTCCACCTCGGGAATTAAGGCCTAAACCCTAACTTCCAAGTGCAGGAAAGCTGAAAGCTCTCCTAACTCCAGACACAAGGTGAAGCACTTCTGCCCAGCACCTAGGAGGTTCACTCCCCCCACAGACTAGCAATGTACACATACATAAGTTTCATCCAGGTGACAGGTCAGCACGTAAAAACCCTTCCTTTCATTTCATACGCACAGAAAAGGAGATGCAAAGAAGTGAAGCAACTTGACTGGCTCAAAGCAACTCTGCTCCAGAACCCTGAGTTGCACTTTGCTCACAAGTAGTTGTATACAAGGCAAAAGAATCCGATAAGGAAGGCTTTCCCCTTCCCTACAGCATGCACACCTGTATCCCAGAGAATAAGGTCTACATGGATGAGGGTCCTCCTCTGAGATCAAGGAAGCACAAATTTACAGAAATAAATAGGTCTCTGAAGCACCAAACAGGAGCACTGGCCTTTTTTCCTCCTTTCCCTCATCCCTCATTCAAGCACTGCTCCATGCAGCTGCATTTTCAGATGTGTCCTGGCAGCCACAGCACGTGAGCAAACAGCATTTGCAAAGAGCCGATGGATCACAGGCCAGCCCTTGTGCCTTGTCTTTGGCTCCAAGTTGTCCCCTGCCTTGAAGGCCTGCCCTCACAAGAGAGAGCAGCAGAGGGGAACAGCTGAACCCACAGCATCAGCAAAACAAATCCCTGTTCCAGAGCCAGACCACTCCAGACCTGGCTTTGCTTCAGAGGGAAAGCAATTAAACTCACCCACTGCAGCCCTTCCTACTGGAAAAATGCTCTTTTTATTCAATTAAATCTCCTGTAACTAAGGTTAATGTTCCATGTGGTATCTGCCTCAAGGTATAAGAGGCTTCTGGCTGACCTGCCAGCAGCAGAGACAGGAGGAGACTGAAGGGATCAGGAAGAGCAGAGCTTGCACGTGGCCAGCAGTTGGCTAACACTGGCTGAGCCTCCACTCGCTAAAAGTTGGAGTCTAAAGACTGCAGTGAAAAGGAAGGATTAGTACACTGAGTTTCTGCAGGACTTACGTTCCTTCAGAAGATCCAACCACTACTGAGTTAACAGCATGCCCCTAAGTGTCCTCACAACTCTTGGACAAGCAGCTTGCCCACAAGAGCATAGTCCCTGATTAAAGTCAAAGTTCCCACCACCCAGCTTCCAAACTTTGAGCAATCACCACCAGCAGGGAGATGCAGGACCATCAGGACAGACCTAGCTCTAGCTCTGACCAGACTGGCAAGAGGAGACCTGGTCAGGTTTGCCCCTCATCAGTCCAGAGCCACAGCCACACACGTGCAGCCAGTTATCCTGGTTAGCCAGCACCTTCCTGCAGGCTTCTGCTGGCTTGGCTCAGCTCAGGACTGGTGTCTGTAGGGCTCCTCAGGATCTCTTCTGGGCACCCCTCACCCGACAGTCTCCTAGCACAGTTCACCTTTAAGTGGTTCTCTCTTTCAAATTAGTTTCCCTAGCAGAAGCCATCTGTATGGCACTTTTTAAGCGTGTTGATGGCGGTGTTTGGAGAGTTCTGCATTCAGAAATTATCAAGCCTCAAACCTGAAGTTTTCTTTCCTAGATATGCTCTCAACCAGCTCAACACCACTGCAGAGATTTCAGAGTCCAGCATATGGGGATGTGGCGATTAGCACCGTAAGGTTTCCCCTTAGATGTGGCAACAGTCATGGCACATTGTCTCTGCTAGCAAGCCCCAGACACTATTTATTCTGCTAGCAAGCCTTGGTTACAGTACCCAGTACCCGTAACACCACAAGAAGCCCAACTTACATTACCCTGAGCTTTTACAGCAAGGCTCATGTCCAAAGAATAAATTTGGCCTTTTGTGCTCTGTGGTGACACCCAATAGTTAAATAAACCTGGGCTGGTTCACTTGCATCAGCCCTGAAACAAAATTCATGCCCCATAAATACCAGGTGCATTTTATTACACTGTAGCACACAGAACAGAAGAAAGACAAGTCTTTAAAGGTCTGGATTTTGCAGGGTAAACCAAAGCCTTATCAAAAAGTTCCCCCATCCCTTTTGAAAAATCATGCTCTTACCAACTCCCTTCGTATTAAAAAAAAAATAGAAATGCAGTGTGGAAAGATAGATGCTTTCCATTTTCTCTTGTTCTGTGCAGCTGAGGACAGGAGAATAGGTTCATTTGTATGGTTCACCATCTTTTGGAAAACCGAAGCGTTTTACCCGGTAATTAACGCCCGATCCAAACAACGGGGGCAGAGTTTCCAAGGTTCCACTTAGCTACTTGGTCTAAACACGAAATTAAAAAATAAAAAATAAAAAAATAGGGGTTGGGGTTTTTGGGGGGGGTAGGGGGGGGAATCCGCAGTAGCTAAGCCTGCATAAACGCCGTGCTTCCTCCCCCCTCGCGCCCAGCCGTGCCTTCAGCAGCGCTGCCCCGCAGTCCCTCGCCCCGCAGCTCACCTGCCGGGCTCCGGGGGGACAGCCCCGGGATCCTACAGAAGCTCCCAAGCCCCAGAATGTATTTATAAAAGCCTCGTGAAGTGCGGTTCCCTATCGCCCCCCCCCCCCCAGACTCCAGCCTGCCTCGCCGCAGGTGCTTGCCGGGGGCTGCGGGCAGAGGGGGTGGCGCAGAGCCCGGCCGGGTCCCGCACGGCAGCGGGATCCCCCCGGTGCCCGGTGCCCCCCTCGGGGGGGATCACGGTGCCTTTCCTCCCCCCCCGCGGCTCCTACCTGCCCGGGCTGGCTGCTGTAGGCGAAGGCGTAGAGCCGCTCGGCGCTGATGTTCACGGCGCCCCGGTAGAGGCGGCCGAAGGCTCCCGGAGCGGGGCTGCCCCCGGGGCCGCCCCCCACCGGGGCCGCCGCCGCCGCCCAGAGCAGGGCGCAGAGCAGGGCCCCGGGGGCTGGGGGCGCCCCCCCGGCCATGGCCCCGCCGCTGCCGGCCGCCCGGCTGCCTCTCCCCGGCGGGGCGGGCGCCCAGGAGCTGGGTTTGCGATTTCAATAAATCCCTCGGCCGCACGGGGGTGGGGGGAGGCGGGCAGGCAGCGAGGCCCGGGCCCCCCCACCCCGAGCAACTTTCCTGGGGAAGGACCCTCCGCGGGGAGGGGACAGGGGAGGGGAAGGGAGCGAGAGGAGGGAGGGTCTCCTCCGTCTGCCCGGCCCCAAATTCTGAGCCGGCCTTCGCAGCCGGTTGTCAGGGAGCTATTCCCCTTCGGGATGTGGGCTGTGGGGTTAGGGGTATGCAGGCATTGTCAGGCATGTGGGGACGGGGCATGGCTGTGGCATCCACAGGGCTTCGACGCCTCCAGCCCACCAAGTCACGGGCATCCTCGTCCCACGCTGTGTTGGCTTGCTGGGGCACGGGCTGGTGCTGGTTTTGGCTGCTCAGAACTGGGGGATAGATACCGTCTGTTTTTAGCTCAGTCCAAAGGTGTGAAAGGCTGCAGCGCAGTGTCATTCCGTCAGTTCAAGCGTGGCTTGGTGCTTCTTATGATATCTGAGTGTTTGTGAAACTGCTACAAAAGTCAGTGATACTCTTAACCTTTTCGGCAAGATGAGAACAATACTGTTGGGCTGTGAAAGGACCAGAGGTCTGTCTCTCACTGCTTCCCCTCCTATGCTCTTCTGTTGAAAACATGCCTGGGAAACATGTCACATCCCATGGCAGAGGGATGCACTTTTAACTCAGAAAAGGTACAGCATTACCGAAGCAATGTGAAAGGCTTTTACAGACTGAAGGCAAACTCGTAGAAGCCACAATTTTGTAAAGCCAGCTGGCATTCTTAGAGTCATAGAATCATAGACAAATTAAGGTTGGAAAAGACCTTCATGATCAGCTGGTCCAACCACCCCCCTACCACCAATGTCACCCACCAAACCATGTCCCTATGCACCACGTCCAACCTTGCCTTGAACACCCCCAGGGACGGTGACTCCACCTCCTCCCTGGGCAACCCATCCCAATGCCTGACTGCTCTTTCTGACAAGAAATGTCTCCTAATTGTTTTAGTTGATGAAGAATAGTGCTCTTTGTTCAATTCTTTAATTGTTGAAGAGTAGGGGCATGTCATTTCCATTTTTCCACTCACCAGGGACATCACCTGAATGCCAGGACTTTTAACCTATGATGGAGAGAGGCTTGGCAACTCCATCAGCCAGTTCCCTCAGGACCCTGGGATTCATGTCCTCAGGTCTCATAGACCTGTACCCATTTAGATTTGTCAGGTGGTCTCCAACCTGCTCTTCACTTACAGTGGGTGGGACTCTGATCCCCCAGCCTCCATCTACAGGTTCAGGGAAATGAAAGACGTGGGAAGCCCGTCTACCAGTGCAGACTCAGCAAAGAAGTTGCTGAGTACCTCAGCCTTCTCCATGTGTCACTACCAATTACTCGGCTATAGAAACTCACTCCTAATATAAGAAATCAGCCACCTGTAATCGCTTACACACTGCTATTTTCACCCCTCAGTCTATTTTAACAAATGTTAAAGGCGCATGGTGGCCCTCGGGGACTCCTCCTGTCACCCCAGCACAGCAGCCCGAAGGGAGATGGGTCCTCTCCTGTGCTCTTCCTCGAGGCTCTGTGCAGAAGGGATGACACCTCTCGCACAAGGGCTGGGGGATGGGAAAGAAGCACTCACACAACCCTTAGAATCAGCAAGAGTTTGTTATTGCCGGGTGTTTGGTGGCTCCAAGCTAATGCTTGGGATGGAGCCTGAGCGATGATAAGTAGGGAGCTTGCCGGGCCCTGCTGCGTAGCTGTTGGAGTTTTCAGATGACACAGAGCAAAGACCTGCTAGGGTAGTGCCAGATCTGATGTGGCCGAGGTGGATCCACTTCCATGGGTTAGAATCTCTCGTTAACAAAAGAAAACACCACCGACAAAACCAAACCAGACCAATTCAAAAGGCTAAAGCAGTCAAAACTGAAGTACCCATCGTGACTGTTCATACCTTGCAAAAGTTTTTACTGCACATTTGGTAAAATTCTGCAACACGCACATGGTGTGGGGGGAATACAAATTACATTCAGAGTCTGAGTCTGGAAATTTGTGCCTGAACAGGGAAAAGCAAGGGATGTGTTTAATCAACAGGCTCCAGCACTCTCTTCGTATAAAAAAGACAGCACTTGATAACTTCTTACAAATAACAAGTGAGGAAACTGTTATCTCCGGCCAAAGCGGCTTTCCAATCTGCGGGGTTTGTTTTCAAGGCTGAGAGATTTCCTGGGGGTTGCTCTTCTTTGGAGGAAAAGTTGTAAGGCTCAGCAAAACAACTCAGCTTACATTATGCTGCCATTTTGATCCTTGGGTCTTCGTGCGATCTCTGCCAACAGCAAACAAAACAATTGTCAGTGTCTTGTGTTAGTGAAACAGACCACATGGAAGTCACTCTGCCTTGTGTCAGAGCCCTAAGAAGTAAGGGCAACCCCCTCACATGAGATCTCCTGGAAGATGGGCACTCCAACACCAGGAGTGCCTTCCAGCCTGGAGTTTCATGCAGTGCAGACCAGAAGACATGAGGAATGTCACCTCTGAGCTCTTGCAACTCTGTCTTGCCTCTTACTGGGACAGAGGATGATCTGTTCTGGGGGACTTTGAGGAGTGGTGGCACTGGGAGACTTGTGGCTTCCCCTCAGCATTCTGTGGAAGCCAAGGCTCCCAAACCACACAGCTCCTTGCTCACTCACTGCCTCCTTCAGCCCCACATACTCACTCCTCTGTGGCCACCCTGACTAGATATATATTTTGGTATTCTACAGAAGACTACACATTTTTTCTTCATTTTGAATTTTAGAATTCAAGTTTTCGTTCCAAAATACCACACTTTGTGCTTGTCTTTATTGAATTTCTTCTTACTGTTTTGAGGCTCTTTCTGTGATTCAGCAGTGTTGTACTTGTGTTCAAATCCTTGCCTCCAAAGTGCTTGCGGTACTGCCCAACTTGGTATTATTTACAGAAGTTTGAAGTCAAAGGTCAATTCCATCATCCAAGTCACTAATTAAAACGATCAATCTTAGCAGACAGATCAGATCTCTTAATTTAATGTCCCTTCCTATTGTCCGGAAAATAGCCACAGCTACATTTTGGGAATTACTGTTCAATCACACACTCCTTTTATGTTAATTCCAATCCGAACCCTATTTGCCTTTATGAGGATGGTGTTCAATGTAATGTCAAAAGTCCTGCTGAAGTCTGAATGTTTCATCTATTTCTTTCAGCACTTCCTAAGTCAGTTATCTCTGCAAAGAAATAAATTAGGTTACTTTGACATGATTTGTTCTGGACAAATGTGCGCTGCCTGTTTCTCATCACTGTATTGTTTTTTAGTTGCTTGCACCCTGACAGCTGAACAGCTTGTTTCATTATCTTTCCCGATAACAAATGGAGGTTGTCTGTTATAACTCCTCACTCAGCCCGGTTGGTAAAGATGAGTAGCCTGTTTTCCCTTTTCATATCCATCCAAATCTTGTTCTTGAATGGCAGCATGTATTTTGGAAGAAAGAGCAGGGACACTGTAAGAGACAAGATGCTGATCCAGAGAGATCACTGGTCTAGATCGGTGGAAGTGTTCTCATGCGTGCCACAGCACTCTGGCATCAGGGGATGGCAAAGGCTGGCTGCTCCCTAAGGCACAGGGAGCCAAGCGTGCTAACATGGCCAGCAGAGCAGGGGCTTTGCCAGCTGGGGCTCCATCCCACTGTACCCAAGCAAGACCAACAGGGCAGGCCTGGAGATGGTAGCTGGGGTCAATAGATTCCAGATGATCAGGCAAACACCGGGCAGGCCTGAGCTCATGGCTATGACACAACTGCATCTGTAGCGCAGGCAGGGCCCAGCACCAGAGCCCCAGCTTAAAAGCTGCTCCCGTGGGACGGGGAAGGTCAGCCCTTGCTGAGGCCTCCCTGCAGCGTGGCCTCCAAGGTCACTGGAGCAAAGGGGGGCAGCCCTTGGCTGCATTATCTCTGCACTGGCACCGAGCTGGGGTGTCAGGCCCGCAGGAGGGGGGATGTTCTCAGGGCCCTTTCCTCTGGTTGTGCTGGGGCACACATCTCCTGATACGGCCCTTGTTCCCAGGATGAGCAAAGCCCAGGGTTGCGAGCATCTTCTTGGGGAAAGGAGGAATGATACTGAAGCAGAGGCTCACAAGAGTGGAGTGCCTTTTTTTTTTTTTTTTTTTTTTTTTTTTTTTCCATAGAACAAAAGTAGAAAGTCACATTGCTGCTGAAAAAAAAAAAAAAAATCAATTCTAAGGAAGTGATATTTCTCCTGGTAACCAGTGCTGCAAAAATATCCAGGACAGGACAAATATCTCAATTAGAAAGGAATTCCCTGAATCATACTAATTTGGAATATAAAAGCAAAGGAGTATAAACATAACCAACCAAATTTTTGGAAACTTATTTTGGAAAATGAGGGTTTTAAGTATCTGCCATTTGAATATGCAGTCTCTATGTTACATAAGCTCCACTGTGAGTAAATAGATGCTGTAGATGTTCAGCTGGCTTCTGCAGAGATAATGGATCATTTTCAGATGCTGCTGTAAACGTAGTGTGAAGCACAAGAACTGAAGGGTAGACAGGCTTTAAGATAACTGATAGAAGCACAGTAACCTGCTCCCCATTTTCTGATATGTGGCCAAAGTGTTTGAGACTAGAGCAGGCTGAATGAAAAGTATCTCTGGCTTGCAGTATATTAGCTTATATGACGTACTTAACATTTATATTTGATTGTAATTAATAGTAGCAGAGAGGTTTATGAGATTTCAGAGTAGATGATATATTGATCTAATTGTGCCGTGATTGCTTTCTTCTCTTCCCAATAGGCCTTGTTTTTCAGGACAGTTTTAAGCCATGCTAGGACAATTCCAGATGTGTCTTTAATTTATGCTTTTGGGTTCCAGATTTTCAAATAAACAGAAAATAATTAATCCAGTATATTGCCTTACACATATGCGTAGGACCAGGGATTTTTATTGATTTTTTTACTATAGTCTGTTGTTCAGCTTCAGGTTGCATATGGTATATATGTAAATGGAAGTTCAGGTGCAACCTACAGCATAAAAAAAAATGACAGGCACATTTTGCAGCACTTCAGCAAAGGCAGTTGCTGCTAGTATTTTCCTGAAACTTTTTTTTTTTTTTTCTCCCTTCATAATTTCCATCTTCTTTTTCTTTGTGTATCTTATGCAAAGCAATTCCTTCCCTCGGCACATTGACCATTACCACCTGCATCTTTGCACTGATGTCGGTTAAGCCAGGGTTAGATTGCTAAGAACCATCTGGAAATCATCATTTCTAAACATCATCACTTCGCAGACATCGGGAAAATAAATCATAAATCATCATTTCCTAAGCATCCGGATATCTTGGTGAAAGGGAATTTTTCTCTTCAAGGCATGATTTTTAAATGAGAAGCTGATAAGCTCTACATCTTCACTTTTCACCTCCAGCAGACAAAACATTAAGCTCACATTGTATTATTAGAAAGTGCCAACTCTAACCCTTCAGAGTAGTTTAAATCTCTACAGATGTGACCCAGGGGAGTGGAGGATCTGTGGTGCGCTTGTGGGGCAAGTCTGCAGGAGGTCGGTTTGTTAAAACAACCCAGGGTCACCCTTTATCTTGATTTAATAGCCTGTGTGACATCCTGCTCTTAGTTACCCTTAGTAGGATTTGGAATGCGTTTTCGCATGGGGAAACTGCCAAACCTTCCTCACGGGGACACCGAGGGCTGGCTTGGGACGGCAGGAGCACAGAAGTGCGGTACTAATGAAGCGAATTAAGGGGACGAGCCACCTGAAGCGGCACAGTCCCCCCACCCTGCCGGCCCCAGCAGTGCTGGATCTGGGCGGTACGTACCGGGCGGGCCCTGAGGGAGCCGCGAGGGGCGCGAGGCGGGGCCAACCGCCACCGCCTCCCTCCTCGGGCGGGGCAAACGGACCCGGGCCCGTGGCAACGGCTGCGCGCGGCGGCGGCCGCCATGTCGCGGGTGCTGCTGCGGGGGGCACGGCCCCGGCCCCGCGGCCCCGCCGCCGCCGCTAGGAAGGGCCCGAGGAAGGCGGCGGCCAGGCGGGACTGGGACGTGAGTGCCGCTCCTGGCGGCCGCCCGGGCCTCCTCTCCCTCCTCTCCCTCCTCTCCCTCCTCTCCCTCCTCTCCC